>NC_141153.1:85734544-85914544 GCF_053477565.2 Lygodium microphyllum | reverse complement strand
ATCCACATAGATGACTAATATCACATAACCATCCCTTGTCTTCTTTGTGAATAGGCTATGATTAGCCTTACCCATAGTGAAACCAAGTTTATATAAGCATGCACTTATCTTAGCATTCCAAGCTCTATGTGCTTGCTTCAGCTCATATAATGCTTTCTTCAATCTACACACACGTGTAGAAAAATCTGGATGTACATAGCCCTCGAGCTGATCCATGTATACTTCCTCAACCAAATGACCATTGAGAAAAGCATTCTTCACATCCATCTGATACATACTCCATCCTCTAGATGCTGCCAAAGCAATCATTGTCCTCACATTCGCCATTTTAGCAACGGGACTGAATGTCTCCTCATAATCAAGACCATATTGTTGTGCATACCCTTTTGCCACAAGTCTTGCCTTGCATCTTTCCAATGTGCCATCTGATTTGCACTTCACTTTGTATACCCATTTGCAACCAATAGGCATGTTGCCTTCAGGAAAATCAACCAAATCCCAAGTGTCATTTATAGCCAATGCTGAATATTCCTTATCCATTGCCTTACACCAATGATCATCCAAAATAGCTTCAAAAAACTTTGTGGATTCCTTGAAGCTAGTGACTTTTGCCATATATGCATAGTGCCTCATTGTGTAGCCATTGTATATAAGCCTATCCATAAGCTTCCTGACACTTTTTAATCTCCTCAATTGAGGTGTAGTATGAGACTCTCCTCACTCATGAGGTGGTACATATCTATGTCTCACACCAGGAGTCACAACTGATGGAATACCAAACTCACTATCCAAGTTGTCAGTGCTAGGTGAATCATAACCACAAGTGAGTGGCCATGTAACATCATCAAGTTTGCCTTTGCCTTTATCCACATTTCTCCCCCTCACTGACATACCCATGTCAGTGGACAAAGATGTTGAAGTCCTCAATCTACCTGTAACTGATGTAATAGCATCTTTAGACCCAGCAATTTTTGCACTCTCATTTGTACCTGTATGTACATAAGTCTCCTGACAAACATCATCATCATTGATCAAGGTGATCTTCTTCTCATGCCATGATTTTAGCTCATCAAATACTACATCTCTTGAGACCAATCTCTCATGAGTAGAAGGATTGTAGCATTTGTACGCTTTCCTATCTTATAAAGATGGCCTTTTCTACCTTTGGATCGAGTTTCTTCCTATTTTCATCTAGAACATGTACATATGCCAAGCATCCAAAGACCTTACAATGGCTAATGTCTGGCTTTATCCCATAAAGCCTCTCATGAGGAGTCACCTCATGTATACATGTTGTTGGTGTACGATTCATGACATACACTACAGTCATTATAGCCTCTGCCCAATTGCATTTGGTAGGCTCTTCTCATTCAACATGGCTCTAGTCAATTCCATGATCACCATTTTTTCCTTTCTGCCACACCATTTTGTTGTGGTGTGTACATGCCTGTTAATTGCCTTTTAATCCCATGGGCTATCAAGAAGTGATCAAAGTCTTTAGAAACATATTCTCCACCACTATCAGATCTCAAGCATGAGATTTAGCAAGCCAATTCTTTCTCCACATGTCTCTTGAAGTCCTAAAAAGCATCCATGACATCACTCTTGTGCTTCAGCACATACAACCATGTGTACCTAATATAGTCATATATGAATGACACATAGTAACGTGATCTCCCAAGAGATGCATTCTATGAAGATCCCCATACATCAGAATGTACAAGCTATAATGGTCGAGTAGTAGTGCTTACATGCCTCATAATTGGAAGCATTGATTGCTTCCCAAATTGACACGACTGACATACATGTCCCAATTCCACATTCTTGAACTTAGGGAGTCCAATTACAACTTGCTTATACTGCATATTCTTCAGCTTTTGAACATTTACATGACCAATCCTTTTATGCCATATCTCAATGTTCCTTATTACAGCATTGTCATGTGAGTGCATAGTAGCATTCAATGCTGGAATTTTTGTATCCAATGTAAACATCCTGCCATTTCTTTTGCCTTTAGCAGTGAGTTTGCATCCTTGACCATACTCTTCAATATAGTATCCATCTCTATTGAATCTAACTTGTAGATTTTGTTCAGCCATTTGTCCCACAGAAAGCAAGTTTTTGGTTATGGAGGGTACATGTAACACATCATAGAGACTCTTTTTCCTGTCACCATGCATCATCAAGGGAACAATATTTGTATGCATAATGTCATGTTCTGTATCATCCCTTGTGAAAACATATCCATGAGCACCTTCTACCAATGTGTCAAACCACTCTCCATGAGGAGTCATGTGGTTAGATTCCCCTGAGTCTATATACAATACATCATCTGCTTTTCCTTGTGTAGGCAACCCTTTCTTCACATGTTGCATAGCAAACAACCTGTCATCCTCCTGCATACCACTAGAAGAAGCATAATTACCATGTTGCCTCCCTCTTGCTCCTTGATCATTCTGCTTCTTGTAGCAATCCTTAGCTACATACCCATATTTCCACAGTAATGACAATCTTTATTTGCATTTCATTGTTGTCCGACTCATTTGAGGCTGCTGCCAAGTGCCTCTTCCTCTAGCTAAATAACCCCCTCTTCCACGAGCATTTGAGGCACCTCTATTTGCTTGAGGCTGCCTATTTTTCCATCCAGTAGCTTGATGTCCACGGGCTACATATGCATTTCTAGTACCTCTTCCTCTAAAATTTGATCTTCCTCTTCCACCTCTACCCCTTTGATTGGAGTAGAAGACACTATTCTTGCTATTTTTAGACCCACTAAAACTTGTATTGAGTCCAAGTTTCACTTCTTCATGCAATAGAAGTGCCACAAGTTCATCAAATTCAGGCTGCTCCTAACGCACTGAAATGGAAGTGTCAAACTGCTTATATTCTACTCCAAGACCATGGAGGGTAGTGGCCACCAAATCATCATCCTCAACTTCAACTCCAATTGAGCCTAATTGTTCTACAATGGTTTTTATCTCATTGACATAGTCTTAAAAAGACCTTCCATTCCTAGATATGTGGCTTAATTTTTGCTTCAGTTGTGTCTTTCTTGCATGAGTGGCATGCCCATAATTCTTCATCAATAAGTCCCAATCAACTTTTGGGGAAGTACAATTTGCAATTTGCATAGCTTTTGTGTACACACATAAAGACAGCAATGCAAGACCTTATTGGTCTTTTTTAACCAAGTCCTATGTGCCTTTAATTGATCCTGTGTTTGAGGTCTATCTTCTGGTAGCTTGGGCTCATCTTCAAGACTTGTGACTAGGTCCCAATAGCCTCTTCCAATTAAGAAATTAGACATCCTGAATTTTCATAGAACAAAATTGTTGTAGTCTAGCTTCTCACCAACTATGTGAGTGATAGTGTCCTTCTCTCTTGTGTTTGCCATTTCAAAGTGTTAAGCTTTGCAAAACCAGTAGATTTTAATTCACAACAATATCATATATTTCTAAACATGTGGCAAAGCATCTAAATGTAATAGCGTTCCAACCAAGTAGCATTGTCTGATCAGTAGACATGTAGGCATACGCAGCATTCAATGACTGACAACAATCTGTAATCAACAATCTGTAAGTAATCAGTTGTATATTCTCTATCGAAATGAGGTTATTCTCAGCTTAAACAAGCCATAAACCACACAACTAGGTGTTACAACCTCTGGGAGTCAATACATAACTCAATAGACACCAATGCTTGTCTAGTTCTTCAGGCAACAATGCCACATATGCTTGCTGCAAATTGTTAACAATCAGCCTCACTGTCCAAAGTGACAAATTATAAAATCCAATTTGCACTGCCATGCACTTTATCTGAATTTGTGTGAGCCAAGACTTTGACCGTGAACAAACCCATCAGCAGCCAGGATGAGCAATGTTCTGCCAAAGGAACTTGATACCTCAACAAAAGAACATTGGGAAGGATCCCATATGCAAGTGTAGCATAATCAAAGGCCTCTAGTCATTTGAGGACCTTCTGTTGCAGTTTGTGCTATGATGTGGAGGTTCATAAAAGCTGATTGTTGTCTTTGCATAGCTCTCAGAACTCCTGAATTCTTTTCCCAGAATCATGAGGGCTTGAACCATGCCCATCGTCCATAGAAAAAAACACCTTCAAATTAGGCCCTGGAGGAAAGCCCAGCCATGAAGAGGGGTTACATCAATCTTTCTCTGGACTTGCTTCTTTGTCAGGAACATCGTGTAGCTTCCTTTCAACGAATTTGCAGATCAAGTACCGCCTAAGTTCAGAGCGGCACAAGTCTCACTTGAACCTACCCTTGTTATCTTCAAAAACTGTTTTTGAATGCAACAATATTATCTATGTTCTTGAGTCTGTCGTGTCTCCATGAACTTACTGTCTAGACAGAGAAAGTCAGGCCTTGTGTTGCTGGTCAAATTGATCAGTTAAGGCTGCAAACAATCACTAAGCTGCCTGGTCTTCTGTAGCAGTTGTTGTTGCAATTCGTTCTGGCACATTGTATGCTGCAAGTAAAGGTGCCATGAACCAGATCATGAAAAATTTGGCTTGTGAGTGGGCTAAAGATGGAATTCGAGTAAACACAATCACTCCTTGCTACATCAAAACGGATCTCGTTACTCATCTGACGAATGATGAAGATTTTGTAAATCAAATTATCAGTTGTACACCATTACGGCGGGTTGGAGAGCCATCTGAAGTTGCTTCAGTGTGGTGGCCTTCTTGTGCCTTCCTCTGTGCTCTCACTAGGCCCTTCATAACCAGATGTGTAATTGCAAAATTAAAGAAGCTTGGGAATTCATTCTCTAGGACTCTTTCTGCTACTCATAATCTTGACTCAGCCAAGTGCAATCATCAACCTTTGAGATCTAGTGCTGCTCATAATCTTGACTCAGCCAAGTGCAATCATCAACCTTTGAAATCTAGATCTGAGTGTCTCGAAAGTCTCACAGGGGATGGGAGCTCTGATACCATATTAGAAATGAGAGAGAGAAAGAGATGGGTCTAGAAAGGTAGCAAACATGCTCCTTATTCAATCCATCATGCTTCCTATTCAATCCATCATCTTCCACACAGTCAAGTCAATTTATACAACACACTCATACAAAACCAAGCAACCTAGATCTAATCATAGTTAAGTTAGTATGAATTAACCTTATTCAACTAAGGTAGAACACTAACCAAACACTATCAGCTTGAATATCAACATATAGTAGCCTTAAGACATGGGCTAAAATGGCTTTTTAAAACATTGCCAATGAACGGTTCATCTTGCTACAAATGAGGGAGGGGGGGTTAGGGTTTTGTTATTGTTGTAAGGAAAGGGAGAAGCGAAGGGCGAAGAAAAATTACAATGCAGTGATACCCCTTGGTATCTCCCATCTTACTCCCCTCTATCTCATACTCCTTGTCATCACTAAAACTCCCATCATCTACCATTACTCTCCCCAAGTGCCTATCTTTCTCCCAAGATTGAAACTCCCTGTCTACCTTAGCTCATAATTCTCATGTTTAAGTCCTACATTCCCTCTCTCATAATTCACAAGAAGGACCACCCTTCAAAACCTTGATAAAGCTAAAGGTCACATCCTCACCATGTTCGTCAATTCATCTAGCCACACCATCTATCAGCCTTCATCCTCATCACCTTGCTAAGATTGGATTCGAAGGATGTTTGAATTTCAAGATAGAAAGGGGTGGGAGGAGTGATGCAACGATAGAGCTCATGCATTTGAGATGGCCCCAAAACGACAAAATGTGGGGGTAGAACATAAAGTTATGCTTACAATGTACTTTTAATAGATTAGAAAATAATGCATTATTATTTCTTGATCAAATAATAACACACATAACGTAACCATCAGCTTTGACCATTTTATGGTGCTTTGTAACTTCAGTAGGTCAATTTAAAGTTGGCACTCTAAGAGGGAATTTCTAAAAGCAGTATCCCATCTCCCAACTAGTTCTATTACAAATGGAACGAGTCACACTTTTACCACTAAACAATACCCATAACATATTTATTCTATCATATAAAGGTTGAGATCTTTAAAGAGAATTGAATACAAAAGGTACTAGATTCAAAATATCAAATTTAATAGATATTGTATTATTCTAAAGATAGGATTAATAAGCCAAGTACCATTTAATTCTACCTAAGAAAAAGAGGGAGCATAGTTAGTTCCAACTAGGCTAGATAACACGAATGTTGTTTATAAACCTACCTATTTCAATAAGGATTGGTTCTAGAAGCATTAGTAAGAGAAAATAAGTATATCTTAACAGAAGGGATGTCATTTCCTCATTCTAGCAAGGTGTAACCTTGCTATGAAACCTAAGAAAAGAAGGATAGATAAGTAGACAGTAAGGATGTAAAGGATTGTATATGCTTGAAAGAAATCCCTTTCAAGATCCCTATGCAAAGACACTTCCCATAACCCTACAAATTACGAATAGCCTTACAAGTTACGAAGTTAAACTATTTATAGAAAGTTAGCAATCATGTTTGTCATGCCTTATCATCTCCTACCTGAGAGCCTCACAGATGAGGACTTTTGGAGCTCTAACCTATCTGTCACTTATTTTGACAGAGGAGGTAGCTCATTCTAGATAATGCCAGGAGGCATATTCCACGATGGATTCCATGAGGTTTTACAATGGATTCCGTAAACTTATATTTGTTGCCAGGGCTCATACACAAGGTGGATTCCTTGTGGGAAAAGTCGATGGGGGCCTATGCTTTTCGGGCATCTTGTTAATTTAATGTGCAAGTGGGTGATTCCATAAAATACATATTTAAATTAATGGACGTTTATGAGTTTAGATAAATTAAGATTAGGATTGAGTTCTAACCAATTTATTTATTTTATAGTTGGAGACTACTAGGTATTCACTTTTTTCGGTTTAATTTTATTATTTTCTAACAATTGTGAATGCTTCAGTTGATGTGTAGAGCAGGCAATGGTGGCATTGGGAAGCACTGGGCGATAGCGTATATTCAAGTTATTTAGAAAAAATTATCATTTTTTATGGGCGTCATCTTAGGCATGGCGCCAATATTTATTTTGACGTGCTTATTTATTGAAGCATCTAATATTTATTTATTATTTTATATGTACATGGATGCACGATTTAAATATTTGTTATTGGACATTGTATTTGGGCACATCCCGACTCTTTGGGCGTCCAACCGCTTTAATTCTTTAGTGGGACAAAAGCAAACACAAAAGCTAAAGCGTGCTAATTGTAAATTGGGCTATTTTCAACCTTTTGGCAAGCCCGTATTCACACATGTGGACTAACAGAGTTCAATTCCAGCAAACAAGATTGCCACACATAGACTGCATGCACAAATATCCTTTTGGAAGACGACCGTGATATCAAATTCAGCATCTGCAAAGAAGAAATACTACAAAAAGCCATTTTTAAAAAAAAGAGAAATAAGTCTTGTAAACCCGACTTTGAGCTACACTCATCCCGCTAATAAGATTTCGAGTGTATGAGGTCTTTTGGAATTTTGCAGGATGTCCGATCAAACCATGGAAGATTTTATGGTCGAATGTGATCTACCAGAACCAACGATGGAGCAAAAACTGGATTTGATTATGATGCAGCTTCAAGAGGAACGAAGAGCACGTCAAACTTTGCAAGCTCAATTGGCCAATCTGCAACTATCTACCACCGACCAAACTGTTTCCTTCCATCTTCATTCCATAAATCTTGGACACGACCCCCTGCTTTACCATCAAACACAAATCCAAACCCTAATTTATCTTTACAGCCAAATTCCAACATTCCTAAACTTCCAGCTATTACCAATAATGTGTCTAAAGCCAAACCCATAGTCTGTTACAAATGTCATCAACCTGGACATCTAGCGGTGAATTGTCAATCCAAAAAGCCAACTTTTCATATCAACTATTTGAGAGTAACAGAAGATGAAAAACATGAAGAAATGCCAGATTTCATGGAAGACGATGACAATATCGGTATTACTTCAGATACTTTATCAGGTATGCCAAATCCCCATTCTTTATTAACGATGGAATGTCTTGTGCATGGTAAAGAAAAGGCTATTTTACATGATGATGAGAGCACACACGACTTTATTTCTGCAAAATTGATCAAAGAATTAAATTTACATACTGTAATTTCTCATTATCGCATCAAGGCTGCACTCTTAGGCACTAGATACAATGGAACACAAGAAGTGCATGACTTAGAAATTAAAATTGGTGACTATGTTGAAAGTAGAAATTTATTAGTTGTGCCTTTGTAATCTAGTGACATTATCTTGAGAATGCCTTGGCGTCATCAGTACAATCCCGATATAGATCATTCCACACATTCAATGAAGATTCATTTTAATGGAAAACAAATCACATTACATGGTATGCACACTTTCGATATTTTCCATTGCTTAGTCATACACAGGCTAAATGTGCATTACGAAAAGGTAGCAAATCCTACTTAATATGGGTGAATGAAATTGGAGCTAAAGAAAATCAGATGCACCCTAGGCACGCACAATTTTAAGATTGTTTTGCTGCTGATTTACCACCTGGCTTACCACCCATACGTCCCGAAGATCACAAAATAAACCTAATTTTTGGATCACAACCACCATGTAAAGCACCATATAGACATAACCAAATTGAACAAAAAGAAATTCAAGCCCAAGTTGAAGAATTGTTAACCCGAGGACTCATTAGACCTAGTAGTTCTTCATTTGGTGCACATGTTCTATTAGTAAAGAATAAAAACAATACCTATAGGATGTGCATTGATTACAGTAAGAATGAAAATGAGCATTATGAATATTTATCTTTGGTTTTCAAATTATTGAAAGAGAATCAATTATATGCTAATCCTGAAAAGAGTAAATTTTTTCAAACATAAATTGAATACCTAGGACATATTGTTTCATCTGAAGGTATTAAAGTTGACCCTAAAAAGATAGAAGCAATTTTCAATTGGCCGATACCTAAAAATGCGCACAAATTACGTTCTTTCTTAGGTCTTGCTAGCTTTTACAAAAAATTTGTGAGAAATTTTTCATTGCTTGCATTACCTTTGACAAATTTTTTAAAGAAATGCATTGTGTATCATTGGTCCAACAATCAACAAAAGTCCTTTGATTTATTGAAACATGCTTTAACTCATGCTCCTGTATTAAAATTACCTGACTTCAATAGACCATTTTTCCTAGTAGTCACTGACACTAGTGGATCTGGAATAGGAGCAGTCCTTATGCAAGATTCCCATCCCATAGCCTGCTCTAGCTGCAAACTAAAACCCTCTGAACTTAAGTATTCTACTTATGATAAGGAATTGCTAGCTGTGGTACAAGCTTTACATCAATGGAAACACTATTTAATGGGATATGAATTCATGATCAAAACTGACCAACAAAGCATTAAACATCTCCTTAGTCAACCACAAATATCTGACCCGGTACATTAAATGGGCTGCTTTTATTCAAAGTTTTCATCCACTCATACAATAACAACCCGAAAAAGAGAATGTTATTGCTGATGCTTTAAGTAGAAGACCGACTATTCATAATATCTCTGTGATATCTTTTAACTCTCTTCTCCCTATGAAAGATACCTACGATCAAGACCCTAGTTTTCAAAACTGATTGGAATAAATTAGTTGCAAATAACTGGATTCCCATTGATTCATTGTCTTACTGATGGATTTATGTTCTATGAAAAAATATTATATGTAACTGTTTCATTTCAATCATTTGTCTTGCATTAAATTCATTGTCCCCCATACCAAGGCCATAGAGGAATTATTTCTACTTTGCGGACACTGATTGAAGATTTTTATTGGCCACACATGGAATCTGATGTATCTAACTTTGTATCTGAATGTTTAATTTGCCAAAGAGTTAAACGACACCATGGTAAACAATATGGTTTATTAATGCCTTTACCAATTCCAGAACGACCATGGGAACAGATCTCAATGGATTTTATCACTAGTTTGCCTAACACTAAAGCTAATCATGACATGATTTTGACTATTGTTGATAGATTTAGCAAACAAGCATATTTCATTCCATGCAAGAAAACGTTAACTGCATCCCAAGCTGCTCAATTGTTTTTTAAAACTGTTTTCACTAATCATGGTTTGCCAAAAGTTATTATTTCTGACTGTGATTCTAGATTTTGCAATAATTTTTGGATTACTTTGTTTGCTAATTTAAGAACAAATATTGATTTTTCATCTGCATTTCATCTTGAAACAAATGGGCAAACACAAGCTACTAACAGTACTATTTTACATCTTTTGCGTGCATACACAATTTCAAAACCACAAACATGGGATACACATTTACATTTACTTCAGTTCGCATATAATAACACACCACATACAGCTACATAAAAAGCACCATTTAAAATTATTTATGGATATAGATTACTTACACATGTTACATCATTGTCAAACAAAGTTCAAGCTGCTGATGATATTGCTAACATGCATGTTACTATTTTTGATGAAGTTAAGGATATGATTGCGAAAGCCCAGCAATCATACACAAAACAAGCAAACAAGAAAAGAAAAGCTATGAATTTCAAAGTTGATGATTATGTTTAGTTACGTATTGAAAAGCGAAGATTACAAAGTGTTGACAAACACCCTGTTGTAAAGTTAGCCCCTAGATTTTATGGACCTTTCAAGATCATTCACAAAATCAATGACAATGCATTTAAACTAGAATTACCACAACACTGGAAAATCGACAATACTTTTCATATTAGTTTATTACGACCTTTTAAGAGGCCAATTACCTATACATCCTGTCTATGAAAACCCTCCTTTGCTAGAAGAAGAAACTAAAATCCTTGAACCTGAAACTATTCTAGACACTGACTTTATGACCACTAGAACTGGCCGTAGATATTCTAGATATTTAGTGAAGTTTAAAAATCATCATGTTGAAGAGGCCCAATGGATGCACGCTCGTGACCTAAGTGCTTACCCCTGACTACTGGCTCCACATTGAGCTAATAGCAATTGAGGAAAATTGCTATCCCACCCCGGGGGTATGATGCTAGGAGGCATATTCCACAGTGGATTCTGTGAGGTTTTACGGTGAATTACGTAAAATTATATTTGTTGCCCGAGCTCATACACAAGGTGGATTCCTTGTGCAAAAAGTCGATGGGGACGCATGTCCTTTTTGGACGTCTTGTTAATTTAATGTGCAATTGGGTGATTCCATAGCGGGTGATTCTGCAAAATACATATTTAAATTAATGGACGTTTATGAGTTGAGTGTGCACTTATAATAAATTAAGGTTAGGATTGAGTTCTAACCAATTTATTTATTTTGTAGCTGAAGACTGCTAGGTATTTACTTTTTTTGATTTAATTTTATTATTTTTTAACAAGTATAAATGCTTCAGTTGATGTGTAGAGCAGGCAGCGGTGGCATTGGGAAGCACTGGGCCATAGCATGTATTCAAGTTATTTAGAAGAAATTATCATTTTTTATGGGCACGCATCTTAGGCGTGGCGTCAATATTTATTTTGACGCACTTATTTATTGAGGCTCCTGACATTTATTTATTATTTTGTATGTGCATGGACACACGATTTAAATATTTGTTATTGGACATTGTATTTGGACACAGCCCAACTCTTTGGGCGCCCAACCGATTTAATTCTTTAGTGGGACAAAAGCAAACACAAAAGCTAATGCATATTAATTGTAAATTGGGCTATTTTTTGAGCTTGGAGATGAATGATATATCAAATACATGCTTTGTGAAGCGCTCACACAAGGCATAGGGGGAGATTGTACCCAATTGGTCTTTTGCTTCATGTCGTGCAAGTCTTCTTTCTTATTTTTTGTGCAAAAGTAAAGTTCTTTTGTTCTTGGGGACCTTCCGGTGCTCGCCACGCATGCATACAGCATCCAATCTGTGCACCACTAGAGCACTCTATTTACTACTTTCCATAGTAGTCTGTCTACACCTGCTGGACATTGTCATTGTAATCTGGATTTTTCTAGGATCACCTCTTATTTTTTGTCACTTTATTTTTCATTGACCAGCATTTATTGCTAGTTAACTAGCATTTATGGCCTCCCTTGATGCAAGTCAGTTGTATTTGGGAATTTTTTACTAGATATAGCTTACTCCTCCCATCAGTCATTCATCTTTCTCCTTCCCTACTACCAATGGACACTCGGAATCCAACACCTTCCTCCATCTTTGATTCTAGCATCATCATCAACCTAATCTGGTGTCTTCAGTGACATTATGGGTTGCATGTAGAGACTGATCAATTTCCTTTAGCTTTGCCATTTGTATTAGCATTCTTACTTGTTCAATGTAGATTTCATTCTTCTTTTCTTACAATCTCTCTCTATTCATTTGTCTTTGTGATTCTGTTCCTTTTTGTTGTGCACTCTCACATGTTATCAAAGCATGGTATAATTGTCTAAAAGAGACATAGAGTGCTTGATCCTTACACAGAAGGCCACCCACATCTGCATTTTGTTGAAAACGTAGCTTTCTTCTTGAAGGCGACAACTTCTTTGTGTAGGTGACAGTATTTCTCCCCCAAATGGACCATTTACACCGACTTACTTGTGATCTTGTAGTCATTTCCTCCTTTTTCGGGGGGGGGTCTACTACCAAAACACAAATTTCTTGTGGATGTCTTACAGGATTTTGAAGTTGTCTTATCACCATTTCGAGGCTTTGATGATACATATGAGGAGCTTTCTTAGCACTCCTTCGAATAGTGGTGAGATTATCACATGGATCATGAGGAATGGAGGTCACCTAGCCTATTTGTTGGAGAAGCCTCTCCTCCCCAAAAGACTTTTTCTAGTGGCCTCCATATGCCATCCAAGGCACCCTCTATAACATTTCCATACTCAGAGGAATGGCTTGTTGGTTCAAACCACTTGCTTTGGTCATATAAGGTGGAGTGTATCCTTGATACCTTCGATCTTTGGGAGTTTGTTACCCACCCTATTCCCCATCTAGTGGAGGATCCCACCATTGGATCATCGATAGATCATGTGGCCATATGGGATTGGCTCAACTATAGAGCTTGAACTTTTCTCTTCATAAGCTTACATGATGTTGTCCTATTGCATATGCGTAGGTTTTGAAAAGCAGTGGAAGTCTGGACAAAGCTTGCTTTTGTGTACCATTAGAAGACATTTTCCTACTAAATTACTCTTTAGAAGAAATTACGAATGCTCCTTGTTTTCTCCTTCCATGAAGGATCATATTAATAGGTTGGAGGATATGAGGGATGAGCTTGTGTCCCTTGGCAAGATTATCTCTTCAAAGATATGGCTATGATTTGATTGACGCAACTACCATCTCCTTGATTTGATATCTCCTACACAAGCCTTCTTACATCGAGGACTCATGAGAAGCTTTGATAGGAGGAGCTTGCCCCACTTGTTTTGGAGCATGATGAGCAAGCCAAAGAGATTTCCAATGGATCCACCTCCACTAAAGCTTCAGTTGCAAGCTTGAGAGGGGGAAAGAAAAAGAAAGGGAAGTCAAAGGCTAAAAGATAGGAGAGTTCTTCAAGCTTTGGAGAAGCCTAAAGGCCCATATTGTGGCAAGGGGACACATCCAGAGGAGAAATGTTGGAAGAAGTACATTCCCCTTTGTCCAGGGGCGAAGGATGGTGCCAAAACATCCAAGCCTTCTACCTCTACTCTAATGGTTACCCATGACTTAGTGTTCATATTGTTGAGTTGGAGGATCCTTCTTCAGTAGTTGCCTCATCTTCTAAGAGGCCTTGGTTGGTTGATAGTGGAGCTTCTAGTCATATGATTCCATGAGGTGATTTGTTGCAGGATCTATGCCCTTTTGAGGGTTCAGTCTATTGGTGGCATTGTATCGGTACCTATTTGTGTTATTGGCACTCTACCTTTGTTACCATGCTTTGAGCTCCCTTTCACAAGCCCTTTATTTTCTAGATTTGGGCTTTCCACTCCTCTCAATTTATGGCCTTACTGGGCTTGGTACCCAAGTTATCTTTATCGAACATGCCATTTGTATTGAGGATTCTTCTATAGGGGATCTTATCACAATAGGTTGGTAGGAGAGAAAGCTTTACAGGCTCCATTCCCCTTCTATTATGCAGGGTCCTCCAAGGTACTTGTCTGTTGCTACACTTGCTCCTGCATTGTGTGCCACCTATTCCACACATTCCTTCCCATCCCCTACCCTCTCCTTCGGTGGTTCCCTCATACCCCCCATCCCTTTTAGAAGGGGACTATCTCGGTGATGTAGTTGTGGATTCCCTAGCCCCTAGTATTTCAAAGAGGCTTTCCTAGATTCGGGAGAGAAGCTTCTTCATTAGTAGTCTACATCACCAAACTTCATCCACATTGGCATTTCTCTTACCACCCCTAGATCCATTTTCTCATTAGCCTTTTGCCATATCCAGGATCTGAGAGGGGGTGTTATGACGTCTATCATGCCTTGCCATCTTCTACTTTTCAGCCTTAGTTTGAGTCAAATGAGGACTTTAGGAGCTCTCATCTCTATTACTTTTTTTAATGGAGGTAGCTCTTTCTAGAGCACTCAATTTATTGCGTTTCAATGCATGTTCTCCTCTAGTCAGGACTTTGTGTGCATTGCCTAAGTGGTTACTACTTTCCACAGTCTATCTACACTTCTTGGACATTGTCATTGTCATCTTGGATTTTTCTAAGATCACCCCTATTTTTCTAGCATTTTATTCATCATTGACCACAGCATTTATTGCTAGTAGTCGGCTAGCATTGATGGCCTCCCCTAATATAAGTTGGCCATATTTGGGCAATTTTGGCTATATATAGCCTGCCCCTCCCATCATTCATTTATCTTTCTTCTTTCCTAGCAAGTACACACTCTGACTCTGCCATCTTCCTCTGTCTCCAATGCTACTATCATCATCAGCCTGATTTGGTACCTTCAGTGATGCTATGGACTACGTGTAGGGGGACTAACGAGTCTCCTTTCACTTTCCTATTTGTATTAGTGTTCTTTCTTGTTCAGTATAGATTTCATTATTATTTTCTTGCAGTCTCTCTATGTTCCTAGGCATCTTTCATAGGGGCAAGGGAATCAAAAGATAGAACAAAAATATTATGGATACTTGGTCTTCTACTTAAGGCATCGACAACAACATTCTCTTTTTTGGGTTGATATTAGATAAGTGGATGAAAACTTGGAATGAAAGTAGTCCATTTAATATGACGGTCAGAGATTTGTGGCTGACTAAGGAGATGTTTGATACTTTGTTGGTCAGATTTGATCATGAATTCAGATCCCATTAGATAGTGTTTCCATTGACGTAAGGCATGTACTACAGCTAATAATTCATTATAATAGGTAGAATACTTCAGTTCAGAGGGTTTAAGTCTGCAACTAAAATAGGCTATGGGATGTGAATCTTGCATAAAGACAGCTCTTATTCCAAATCCGCTAGCATCAATGACTACTAAAAAGAATGGTCGATTAAAATCAGGTAATTGTAAAACAGGTGCATGTGTTAAAGCATGTTTCAATAAATAAAAAGATTTTTTTTATTATCAAACCAATGATAGACAACACCTTTCTTTAATAATTTCGTCAAAGGTAATGCAAGTAATGAAAAATTTCTCGCAAATTTTCTATAAAAGCTAACAAGTCCTAAGAAAGAACGTAACTCATGCACATTTTTAGGGATTGGCCAATTCAAAATTACTTCTATCTTTTTAGGATCAACTTGAATACCATCAAAAGAGACAATATAACCTAAGTATTCAATTTGGGTTTGGAAAATTTCACTCTTTTTAGGGTTAGCATATAATTGATTCTTTTTCAACAATTTAAAAACCAAAGATAGCTGTTCATAATGCTCATTCTCATTTTTACTAAAAATCAATATATCATCAAAGAAAACAATTACACAATGCTGATATTTCAAAAATATTCGATTCATCATACGATTGAATGTAGCTGGTAGTCAAACCAAAAGGCATAAGGAATTCATAATGACCAAATTGAGTTCTAAATGCAGTTTTGAAAATGTCAGGTGTATCTAATCATATTTGATGATATCCAGATTTAAGATCTATCTTGCTAAAAATAGTGGCTCCTTGTAGTTTATCCATGAGATCGTCTACCCTAGGGATCGAATATCTATTCTTGACCGTGATCTTGTTTAGGGCACGTTAATCAATGCACGTCCTATAGGTATTATTTTTCTTCTTGACTAATAGGATGACAAGTGCACCAAAAGGAGAACTACTGGGCCTAATGAGTCCTCGGGTTAACAATTCTTCAACTTGTGCTTGGATTTTTTTTTGTTCAATCTGATTGTGTCTATAAGGTGCTTTACATGGTGGTTGAGAGCCTGGGATTAAGTCTATTTTATGATCTTTAGGATGTGTAGGTGGTAAACCAGGGGGTAAATCAACAGCAAAACAATCTTGAAATTGTGAAAGAAATTGTGATGCATCTGATTTTCCTTAGCTTCAATTTCATTCACCCATATTAAGTATGATTTGCTACCTTTTCTTAATGCACGTTTAGCCTGTGTGTGACTAAGCAATGAAAAATTATCAAAAGTATGTGTTCCATGTAATATGAATTGTTTTCTGTTAGAATGAATTGTCATTGAATGTATGAAATAATCTATGTCGGGATTATATTTATGATGCCAAGGCATTCCTAAAATAATGTCACTAGCTTGCAAAGGCACAACCAAGAAATTTCTATGCTCAACATAATCACCAATTTTAATTTCTAAGTCATGAACTTCTTGTATACCATTGTATCTAGTGCCTAAGAATGCAGCCTTTATGCAATAATGAGTTGGAACAGTAGATAAATTCAATTCTTTTACCAACTTTGCAGAAATAAAATCATGTGTGCTCCCATCATCATGCAAAACAATCTTTTCTTTACCATGCACAAGACATTTCATTGTTAATAATGAACGAGGGTTCGGTATACCTGGTAAAATATCTAAAGCATTGTCGATATCATCCTCATCTTTCGTGAAATCTGAACACCATGGCATTTACATTCTCTTCCAACAATATTTGGGGCCATAAACCATGTCTAAGGTGAGGTTCACACACACACACACACTCACACTCACACGCATGCACGTGCGCGCGCACACTCACTCACACACACACACACACACACACACACACACACACACACACACACACACACACACACACACACACACACACACACACACACACACACACACACACACACACACACACACACACACACACAAAGAGATGGGGATGTAGGATCATCCTAGCAATGCCATGTAGGTTAGGTGTTAAGGATTGATAGTTTTACCAATTATGTAATCTAAATGCTTGAAAGTCTATTTCTTGAAGTGCATATGTGCCATTACATTCTAAAGTCTGTTAAAAGTCATCAATTTGTTGTATAGAAGCTACAATCACATGAAGTGAAATATCAAGTAAGTATCTAATTCTTGTTGGTGTTGCTTGTGTGGGGTTAAATGTCTATAGTGAACATATGCATTTTTCTGTTGTGTCATTGAAGAGTCCAATTGTTTGTGTTGGTTACTTGATTTGGTGTGATTTTCTTGCAAACATAAAATGGTAGCTTTTAGTATGATGTGTTTTGTAAGAATGTCCACCTTGCATCCTTGTGATTAAGATTATGAACATCTTGCTAACGTTTAAGGGTGTTGGATTTGCATTCAATGTTTTTCATGCCATAGCATATGTAGTCATTTTCCAACATCTAGCTCTAGACTTCTTTAATTTGGTTGAATTGGATAAAGTAAATCTATACTATTAGTTAAGGAAAGGTGGGGAACAGATGCCACCTGGCAGCCCCCCACCTCCGCCACAAAAAACAAAGAGAACGTGGGGGCAGGTGCCAAGTGTCCAACACCCGCCCCCCAGCAAAAATCACGCCCGTCCCAGTGCGAAGCACCGAGGCGAGCCTAGGCGTGGAGCACCTAGTATAGATTGTTGGGATCATTTACTCATGAGAGTGTTGTGTGTACTAAACCTTGTGCTTTGATATCCTTTAGCATAGTGCCTTTGCAATAACATCTTTTGCTATTGTGAGACCTTGTGCATAGTGCATGGTTCTTGCTACAAGTTTTAATGGAAACTTGTCAAGAAAATATGCTATGGTGGTCTTGGTATACTTGCAATGCTTTTGCATAGGAAAAATCAATGTCCATTATAGTATAATGTTTGTGATCTTGATGTTCTTATGTTTCATTTGAAGTATTTCTCCACATTGTTTCAATTTTCCTTAATGATTCCCACCCAAATGATTGCTTTGCACATGTATTTTATAGAGAATTTGAAGTATTTGTCCACATTGTTAGAAAGGACATTTGCCACATCAATGTTATCATGACATGACTAACATGAGGTGTATCTTTTGCTAGTTTAGTGGTACTGGTACCTAAGACAATCTTATCACAAGGGAGGATCGTCCTTGCCATATTTCATGCTTTTTTCAACTCTGACTCGTTTTGATGCTTATGTAAGTAGTTTTTCTTCATGCATGATAACTCGTGCACATTGTGGTTGAGTAAGAATCAACTTATTGTGGCCACTTCTAGTTGTTACAAAGTTGAGACTTTAAATTATGATCCCATTATGACAAATTTCAAAGATGGTCTTTTAATTATTGCTTGACTTGTTGTAATATTTACATGTAACTCAATTAAATTTGTTTGTGTGTGTGCACATGCACGTGCACTTTTTGAAATTTATTGTTATCAACAAATGTCAAATGGTATTAAAAAAAAGATTGAATTTTGACAAGCTTCATAACCATAAAAATCTCTTCATTTTGAATTTTTTTTCCCATTAAGGCTTCTAAAATTGAACCCCAATCATTCGTTAGGGGATCTAAACTTCATTTGATATTTCTCAATTATTCTTCCACTTTCAATTCTCATCCCTTTCCTCATTAAGGTGTGAGAACCTCCATTTAGAAGGAGAACTCTAATCTCCATATGAGTGGATTTTTTCTCCATAGTTATCGTTTCCTTTGTATGCTTTCATCATTCACCATAAAATTAACTACATCCATGGAACTGTTTAGCTAGCATACGAGTTTGTTGGAATTTTTGTGAAAGTGAGGACCATACTGGATCATCCATTAGTAACTATATCTATGACACTATTTAGCTAGTATATGAGTTTATTAGCATTTTTATGAAAGTGAGGACCATGTGAAATCATCCATCAATAACCACATCCACGAATCATTTGGCTAGCATATGAGTTTGTTGGCATTTTTGTGAAAGTGAGGACAATATGAGATCATCCATTAGTAACTTAGAATTCTTATTCGTATATGCCTCTAGCAGTCTCACTAAATATTGGTTAAAAACCAAAAACTCTTTATTTGAAGCTTGTATATGTGTTGATTATTTATTGAGTTAACAAAAAGGGATGTTGATTAGTAAAAACAAGTATGAGTTCTATGCTCAATGTGTGTGTGTGTGTGTGTGTGTGTGTGTGTGTGTGTGTGTGTGTGTGTGTGTGTGTGTGTGTGTGTGTGTGTGTGTGTGTGTGTGTGTGTGTGTGTGTGTGTGTGTGTGTGTGTGTGTGTGTGTGTGTGTGTGTGTGTGTGTGTGTGTGTGTGTGTGTGTGATCATCATCTTGATCTCTCAGTGTGTGTGTCTTTGCTAACTTGAGATCATGTTGTAATATTAAAATTTATAAGCCATAAAATAGTTACACTTCTTTGAACTAATCATGTGTCTATGTGTATGTGTGTTAGGACTTCCAATATACACACATCGATACATGAACATGGACATACACACACACATGTGTGTGTGTGTGTGTGTGTGTGTGTGTGTGTGTGTGTGTGTGTGTGTGTGTGTGTGTGTGTGTGTGTGTGTGTGTGTGTGTGTGTGTGTGTGTGTGTGTGTGTGTGTGTGTGTGTGTGTGTGTGTGTGTGTGTGTGTGTGTGTGTGTGTGTGTGTGTGTGTGTGTGTGTGTGTGTGTGAAATATTTTTAGTGACAATAGTTTTTGAATAAGAGAGAGGGAGAGAGATAGAAACAATTTCTTAATGACACGATGTGCACACACACAGAACACAATGAAGGTATGGTTCTCTAGTGTATAATAAAGTACTAAAGGCATATCTTTAAAGCTTATTTCTCATAAAAGTTCTAATCCACCTTGCATACTAAAGACATAGCTTTAAAAATTATTTCTCTAGTGGATAACAAAATACTAAAGACACAGTTTTAAAGATTATTGCTCATAAAAGCTCTAATACACCTTGAGTAAGCAATTCATCAATGGGTTGCCGAGTCTTTAAAATAAAAAATATATCGCCAGATACTTTAAATCCGAGGAATTTTAATTGGTTCCAACAATTATAATAGAAGGCAACACTTCTTGATGATCATGACTGGCTAAGTGATAGTTAGTAGTAGCTCCTCCACTAATGGTGATGTCCTTCAATGGATAGTAGTAGGCTAAAATGATGGCAAAAGTTAAATGGTGACCAGTAACAACTTTGCATTGGGTATGGACAATAGTGTGAAGGGGTAGGGCTTGTGTTTGTCTAAAGGTTGAGGGAGGAATGAATCAAGGACAAATGGGATGCCAATAATTGACTATATTTATAAAGGATTTTGGTACATTTGTCCTACTATTCAAAAGATAAAGCCATTTATTTCTTGTAATTAGCAATTAGTTGTGCGAGGCTATTTTCATGAGAATAAAATAGGATATAATACACTATAAATAGAGATTATTGCTAACCTTAATTTTACTGGCTCAATCAGTAGATTATTTTAGAGCTAAAGAGTTTCTCTTGGCCCAACCAGATCTTATAAAGTTGGCTTCCAAACTCTTTTTCTTCATTATTTTTCCATTTCAATCCAATCCTCGGCTCAATTACATTTGAGAAGTGGAGTTTTCAAAGTCCTAACTTTATTTGAATTGGCTCTTATGACTTTGCATGCCAAGCTTTGTAGGTGCAATCCCAAGTTGTCATGCTATTGGGGTCAAACTTAGTTCTAACTCAACAAACAAACATCCAAGTTATGTTCTTTTGATGCTTAAGTTGCAGGTTGCAAATGGCACAATTTTGGAAGGATAGGAACTCCTAAGGTGAGGTGTTGGACATTGCAAGCTTCGTGTATGTGAAAGGGAGTGATGGATCGAAGCTTGGACTCGAGAACTATGGCGGGAGAGCAAGAGCAAGAAAGAGAGAGACAAGAAATGGGAACTCCAACAGTCACAATGTGTGACCGGGCCTTCCTTTATTCAAACTGTCACTAAAAGAATAAAGAATAAAGTGACGATGACGGCGCCCGCCGCCTACAGTGTGCAGTGGTGGTTGACTGTCAGTGTAGTAATACACGGGCGACTAGGTAGAGGCGCCTTTACCCCCAACAACCTCCCACTTAAAGAAGAATCTACCCCAGTGAGGAGTG
Organism: Lygodium microphyllum; assembly: GCF_053477565.2. NCBI lineage: Eukaryota > Viridiplantae > Streptophyta > Polypodiopsida > Schizaeales > Lygodiaceae > Lygodium > Lygodium microphyllum. The sequence continues at coordinate 85,893,117 of NC_141153.1, read as the reverse complement.
AAAAGAAAAAGAAAAAAGACATTACAACATGTACACATATACAACAGGATGAGGAAAGATGTCATCTCATCCCACGCCCATCAACCTCCTGAGGAAGGCAAAGTGCTCTGTAGAGAGGCTTTTCGTGAGCAGATCTGCATGATTCTAGTCAGTCGAGATCTTTACAAGATCAACAGACTTGTCCTCAATGACCCCACGTATGAAGTGATACCTCATCTCAATGTGTTTCGTCTTCGCATGGAAGACTGGATTCTTGGCTAACTTAATAGCACTCATAGAATCCGAATGCAGTGTAGGGATAGCATCAATACCAAGGTCAGCAACTAAATGACCCAACCAAATGGCCTCCTTGCAAGCCTCAGTGGTTGCAACATACTCGACCTCTGTAGTAGAAAGGGTCGTGCATTTGTGCACCCTGGACATCCAAGAAACAGCACCTCCAGCATAGGTGAATACATAGCCGGAAGTGGACTTCCTACTATCTGCATGTCCTACATAATCAAGTCATGTGTACCCCACGACTCCTATATCCTGGCTGCCATAGCATATGCACATATCTGCAGTGCCCTTCAGGTACCTCATGATACCCTTCACGGCATCCCAATGCTTCTTGCTAGGTGTAGCCATATAGCATGCCACAACACCAACTGCAAAGGCAATATCTGGACGAGTGGCTATCATCGCATACATAAGACTACCCACTACGGATGCATAGGGAATCTTGGCCATCTCGGCCCTCTACTCATCTGTCTGCGGACAATCAGCCTGTGATACCTTCACATAAGAAGGCAATGGACAGCCAATAGGCTTTATGTCCTGCATGCAGAAGCGCTCAAGGACTTTATGAATGTACTCCCTATGTGACAAGTAGAGGAGTCCCTAATGCCTGTCGCGTCTAATGTGCATACCAAGTATATGAGTGGCATGTCCCAAATCTTTCATCTCAAAGCTCTTCTTGAGCTGAGCCTTAAGAGCATCTAGCTCATCATGAGCTTTTCCTGATATCAACATATCATCCACATAGAGTACCAAAATCAATAAAGAACCATCATGGGCTTTCTTCGTGTAAAGACACGGATCCATAGCACTCCGGTTGTAGCCTTGTGACTGCATAAAGGCATCAAACTTACGATACACTCCCTAGGTGCCTGTTTCAAGCCATAAAGACTTTTCTTCAATTTGCACACTAGGTGATGCCTGCCAGGTTCTGCAAAGCCCTTAGGCTGCTCTATATAAATCTCATCATGCAAGTCCCCATGTAAGAAAGCCGTCTTAACATCGATCTGGTATAAATCCAAGTCAAGCTGAGCAACCAAAACCAAGCACAAGGTGGTCATCTTAACCACAGGAGAAAAGACCTCGTCAAAGTCCACACCATGCTCCTACTTAAAACCCTTTGCTACCAATCTATCATATGGACGTCTGTCTCTAGTAGACTGTCTCATGGCAGGCTCTACTGCCTGCCCAACTGCCTGTCCGATACCCTGACCATGAGCATCTGTTGCAACTGTAGGCTGTCCAACTGGCTGTGCGGGAGCTCTCAGCTCCTCCTGAAATATGACCCTGCGGATCTCAACAACTCTCTCAGGCTGCCTATGCATTTTGTCTTCATGGAAGACTACATCATGACTGCGGATGATTTTTCGTGCCTGCGGATCCCAGAGACAGTAACCCATCTCGCCTGCATCCCTATAACCAAGGAAAATGCATTTTACACTCTTGGGATCCAGCTTACTTCTCTTGTCCTTGGGCACATGGAAAAATGCCTCACATCCAAAGACACAGAGATGCGTATAAGAGGGAGGTTTTCCATTCCATACCTCCTCTGCAACCTAGAAATCCAAACCACTAGAGGGTGATCTGTTTATGACATGCACAGTTGTACTAGCTGCCTCAGCCTAAAAGCTCTGTGGTAGACCCACATGGCTAAGCATACTGCATACACGCTCCTGGATGGTTCTATTCATCTACTCAGCCAAACCATTCTGGGGGGGTGTAGGGGACGGTCAACTGACGCTTAATACCCCTCTCATCACATAACTGCTCAAAAGCAAATGAGACATACTCACCCCCATTATATGTCCTTAGGCATTGTTAACCCTCAAACGAACGAAGGTGGAAAATCTGAAAAAGCTAAAGCAGAAAACAAAGACAAAGGCCAAGGCAAAGAGAAACGGAAGACAAAGACGCACAAGGAGAAGAGTCCTAAATAAGGGAGAAAGGCGCACAAGGAAAAGCGCAAGTCAAAACTTTTGTAAAAGAGCGCAAGCGCATCATGGTTTAATTCAAGGAGCGCCGGGCTCTCACCCGTGCAATTTGTAAATGTAGATGGGCGGTGGAAAGGAAGCTAGGAAGATAGAAGGACAATGGGAAAAAGGGCCTAGGCTACGGCCGGCCATGTAAAAAAGGGAAAAAGGGAATGACCGCCCAAAAGGGATTTAGGGTTTTGTATATAAAGTTGAAAAGTGAATGAGAAGCTCATTCTTGTGTGTGGCCAAAAGTAGCTCTCCTCTTCTTCTTCTTCTTCTTCTTCTTGCTTGCTTGAGCTTATGCTTGAGAGAGGGAGTGTGAGAGTGTGAGGGAGTGAGTGTGTGAGGGTGAGGGACCGAGGAGGAGAAGCTCTCCATCTTCTCCTCTCTTCTTCTCTTCTCTTCTCTTCTCTTGTCTTGTCTTGTCTTACTCGCGGCAATGGAGCTTGGAGCGTGGAGCTTGAGGATGGAGCTTGCTTGAAGCTTGCACTTGGATCGTGGAGCTACTGGAGTGTGCGGGAGAGGAGGTAACTCGAACGGCACGGAGGTAAGCTCACTACACCCGTAGATATGGATGGCGCGTCGGTTATGTGAGAGGTAGCCATTAGTGCTCGGCTTGGAACGCTTGAAACAATAAGCGGCCCGTGGGTCTTGGCGGTTGAGTGAAAGCTCCCATAGGCATTTTAGCCTATACCCAGACTGGTTCTCAACCAATGCAAGCCATCTCTGAAACACAGCCAAGACATCGAATTTCAGCTTAATGGGATAAGCCCAAACTTTCCGTGAAAAATCATCTATGAACGTAACAAAATACTTTTCACCACCCATAGACTGACAAGGCATGGGCCCACAGACATCCGAATGTACCAATGCCAAGGGCTCACTCATGCGTGGCCTACCAGAATTCTTGTGCGTAGACCTAGTCTGCCTGCCATAAAGTCAATGCTTACATGAATCAAAACATGCATAATCAAGGGGCGGTAAGTACTGCAAACCAGAAAGCATTTTCATTCCCTTCGAAGATATATGGCCCAAACGGGCATGCCAAAGAGATACATGTGGGATAGAACCCATAGACAAAACATGATCAAGGGAAGAAGCTGATACAATCAAGGGGTAGAGACTGCCAGCCTTGGCACCTCTCGCAATCACAAGTCTGCCACGAGTGATCTTCCATGCAGAGTCTCCAAAACATACATGATATCCTGCGTCATCAAGCTGTCCAGCTAACATGAGACTGCATGTCAAAGCAGGTACATGGCATACATCCTGTATAACAAAACTGCTGCCAGAAGGAAACCGCAGCCTAACATCACCAATGCCCACAATATCAAGAGAGTTGTCATCACCCAAGTGCACAGAACCCAAAACAGTACAGTATGAATGATACCACTCTCGACAAGGTGTCACATGAAAGGATGCATCTGAGTCCAAGAGCCAACACTGCGTATATATAGAGTGTATCTCTGTCATCTCTGTGAAGCACTAGAAGAAGCTGCTAGGATATAATCATCATCATCAATATTCTTAGGCTGCATAACATTGATCTCTTCAATTTTAACACTAGACTTTGCAGGTACTATGATGCGATCAAAAGACTTATCCTACACTTTGTCTTTTCCCTTATCTTTGCGCCTTTCATTGTGCAATTCATGGCATTGTGGCCTAATATGGCCCTTTTTCCCACAATGGTGACAAATAACATCTGCATTCCTGCCACGGGATTTGCTACGTGACTTCCCACGAGACTTGGACCGAGTTTTCTGAGAATCTCGTCCACGGCCACTACCACTGCTATTCTTTCCATATCCATCATTCCTGCCTCTAGCTGTCATAGCATGAGACACACTAGAGGCATCCAAATTCTTACGGTTAACCTCTTTGTAGAAGAGCACTCTCAACATAAGATAATTTCAAGGTAGCAGTAGAGGCACATAATGCAGTGCGGAATACATCCCATGACTCATTGAGAGTAGCAAGCAAGAAAAGAGGAGTGACATCCTCTGTAAAAGTGATGTCCTGCAAAGTCAAGTTCTTGAGTATAGCATGGAACTAGCTCAAGTGAGCAGACATAGTCACATTCTCCTTCATGCGCAAATCCATAAGCTACTTCAGCCAATACATCTAACTCGCTGGACTTTTCTTGTCATAGAGATTTTTTATATTTTCCCACAACTGCCATGCACTCTATTCTTCCTCAAAGACATTATAGTGAACCTATTCTGTGAGAGACAATACGCTAGTGGACTTGCATAACTCATCAAGCTCAAGCCATTCCTCATCTGGCATAGTTGCAGGCGGATACCCGCTTAACCTCAAAGGTTTGATCTACGATTTTTGCACCAACACCTACCAAATCTGGCTCTTCCAATAATAGTAATTCGTACCATCAAGCTTAGTGATGTTGAAAATACCATGATCAGTGGACGAACTCGCCATAATGCAGGTTGGAAGACTGTAGACAGTTCAAAATTGCTTGCTGTTTACTACAGAAAATCACCAAAAAATCACCAAAATCGAGGAAAAATGGCAAAGAAAGTGGAATCAAAGCTACTGCCCACCTAGTACTAGTGAAAGTACATCATTTAAGAGTGTTTCAGCATGAAAAATCCATGTCAGTCCATACATATATGCTTGCTGTAATAAATTTCAGTTTTCAATAAAAGAGAGCTAAGAGTGCCAAAATCGGATCCCAAGGCAATCAGATACTGCCAAGACCAAAGCCGGCATCATGCGGGCATAGCATAAGCATATGACGGTTGATAAGCATGAATCCAAAACCCAAGTATGTCATACAAATATCTGCCAGTGAGTAGGCACACCCCCCAGGCAACGGGGCAAAGTGTTCCTGCCACTACCAAAACTTGACACAAGTAGGTGTCAGTTCACAAAGATACGGATCCAAAACTGAGACTTAGCTCATAAGCATACAATGAACCAAGACATGATGTATCATCCCAAAAGGTAAGAAGTCCCAAAGTCTCAAGTGTCTGTAACTGCTCAATAGCATGTAACGGCTCAATGCATAAAAGTACCACCTGCTCAACGTTTGATAAGCATTCAAGAATGCTCCCACTGGAACAAAAGCCATATGTACGAGCTCAAGAGCTCAAGCCAAGGCAAAACACAGTGCCAATGACATAAGTCCAAGACAATACATCAATAGTACATCCCGAACATGTAGGCGGTAGAGCATCCGTATGTAGCATCCATAAGCATGTAAGACATCAAGTACATCCCAAGAGACAACTCTAGCAAGCCAATAAATAGCTCAAGTAAGCTCCGAGAATCCAAGGTCAAGCCAAGACCGAGCTCCAGTAGCAATAGTCTCCAAACAATGTAACTAGCATGTAGTAATGGCATAGGCTAAGCATGTCAAGACCAGTCAGACATAAGCAACATACATGCCATAAGTACATCCAAGAGGGATCATCCAAATGCTTTGCAAGGCGAGCTCAAGCTCAACCAATGATCCCGAATCAAAACCAAGCTCTATGTCGAGTCCCAATTGTCAATACATCACCATATATGCCTGAAACATAGCCCGAAAAGCATAGGCATAAGTATACATGAGTAAAATGACTTCAGCCCAACTATGTACAGCAGTGATTTACTGTTCAAAACTGAGAATTTCAGCACCAAAATTAGCTCCAAATGGTTGCCAAACAATAGGCATACATTCCCCTAACATCCTGGCATCAAACAGAACCAATCGGGCATCAAATGACAATGCCAAACAAGCTGTAGCATCAAATGTCAGTGTAACACTATCATAAACTGCCTATGGACTATTATGACAATCCCAAAATAGTGTTAAATCAGTCCAAATGCTATGCCAACACATCAACCATCAAAACCAAGCATCAAAGCATGTTCATATGCCCGAAATGGAGCCTTTCCAAGTGCCAATGGAGGGGGAGAGCTGCTGTTGTGACTGTCAATGCTGAAGACACATATGGGAGGGCTGCGAGATTCCGCCAACTGTAAATGCTGGTCCTGGGGCTGCAAAAAATGGTGGCCAAGCTTCGAAGGGGTCCGATTAAAGCCAAGGAAGGCCTCAAACAAGCTCTAGCAAGTCTTGTTCAAAGGCAAGTGAGATATGAAGCAAGGGAGCTTCAATGGTGGCTGCCCCAATCTTGTTTATAGCCCGTGAGACCTGAGAACTGAAGTAAACCCTAAAGAAAATGATCAAATACCTCTGATGTAATGCCCTGAAGGTGCCCAACAATGCCGAGAAGGTGCTCGGGAAGCTGGGGAGTGACGGGAGCTCGAAGGAGTCGGATATGGCTATCAGGAAGGAGACCCAATGCAAGTAGGGGGTCGATGGGATGCTAAGAATGCCATGAACCAAGCTCAAGAGTCGGAAAGCAAAGCTTTGATACCAGTTGAAAGGGAGCGATGGATTGAAGCTTGGACTCTAGAGCTATGGCGGGAGAGCAAGAGCAAGAAAGAGAGAGACAAGAAATGGGAACTCCAATAGTCACAATGTGTGACCGGGCCTTCCTTTATTCAAACTGTCACTAAAAGAATAAAGAATAAAGTGACGGTAATGGGCGCCCGCTACCTGCAATGTGCAGTGTGGCTGACTGTCAGTGTAGTAATACACGGGCGGCTAGGCAGAGGCGCCTTTACCTCCAACAGTATGCACGCATGTGGAGGTTGTAGCAAGGTACTCAAAAAGGCCAAATATGAGAATGTGGTCAATTCCGTGGCTCGGGACAACCATCAAGTGAAATAAATCTAATATGCCACATAACCGATTCATGAGAGAGAATTATGTGTGTGTGTGTGTGTGTGTGTGTGTAGAGAGAGAGAGAGAGAGGAGAGAGAGAGAGGACAATCCTCCTAAAGCCATGTAGACTTCTCTACAAGGAATCTCACATCTACAGTTACTTTCTTCAATCATTAAGGAAATGTCAAAATATGCATCATTTGCCTATGAATCTCTCTATCATCATGCTTGGCTATAGCTACTCCTTCAAGAATAAGATTTTAATATTTCTTCTTCTTCTTCTTCTCTGTATACCTCACTTTGCATAAGTTGAGAGAATGGTTTAACAATCAACTAAATCTAGGGCCTATGCATGTGTTCCTGGAAGAGAGAGAGAGAGAGAGAGAGAGAGAACATTGTAGCATTAGTAAGAGCATGGCACATGATTGATTACTGAGGTCTTGTGCATGTGACATCAAGAAAGAGATAAAGAGATAGAGAGAGAGGGTTTATAGAGAGTATACCTTGCAAAGATGATTCTCTAGAAGAAGATAATCCTCCTCTCCATTCCTGCTAGGCCCATATCATCACCTCCTTTTTCCCTTCGCATGCATCTAATAAGCCCAAAACTCTCTTCATTCCAAAGATTAAGGAAATGGAATTAGAGCTACTCAAGCCTCACTAGTTGTTGTTTTGTTGTACAATGCAGTCTATTGTTGATGTTGTGAAGCCACCAATCTAGACACTAGTGGCTTTTGTGGCAGCTTCTTTGTCTCCCTCTTCAAGTTGGAGAATGGTCTTGGTAGAACCCCTCGCATGGTTACCCAGGGGGTATAGAGAGAGAGAGATAGAGACATAGATGCTACAAAGTGCACTTGAGAGAGAACTTCCATCTTGCTTTCAAACCTAGGAAATATAAATAGTTGAATCAATCAAATCATAGCCTATCAAATGCTCTTCTTCTCTTCTGCTTAAGCCTTTCCTTTTCTCCATAAACTAACCTTCTAGATTTCCATGTCTGCCTCTCCCCATTCATGACTTCTTCATGCAAGCCACTTGCTATAAGAAAGCAACAACAATGGCACATGGGGGTGAGAACGTATGGAATCACTATATAGTAGCCATGTAAGGTTGGCGTTAGGCTTGGTAGATTTGTCAATTATAATATAGTATAGATGTGTGTGTGTGTGTGTGTGTGTGTGTGTGTGTGTGTGTGTGTGTGTGTGTGTGTGTGTGTGTGTGTGTGTGTGTGTGTGTGTGTGTGTGTGTGTGTGTGTGTGTGTGTGTGTGTGTGTGTGTGTGTGTGTGTGTGTGTGTGTGTGTGTGTGTGTGTGTGTGTGTGTGTGTGTGTGTGTGTGTGTGTGTGTGTGTGTGTGTGTGTGTGTGTGTGTGTGTGACCCATGATTGCATGCATGTACAAATCTTTATATTTCTCTCACATCAGCTTTGCATATCTTTTATTCAAAGTCCTCAATACTATCATTCTTAGAGGATGGCACCATCTTTACATCCACTATCAAGGGAACCAATTCTACAATTGCGTAGATTATTGTTAAACTCAACAAGGGTTAGTGAAACACATAATGCTAGACTTTGCACTCAACAATGAATTTTTTGGATTTATTTCTTCACATTATTCATTACATACTTTAAATAAGTACCTTTAGTACTCTCCAATCCTAAAAACAAAATTCCTCATCATGAAGCCCAAAATTTTGGATTGCTCTATATGCCCATATATGCAAGTCCACTAAAGAATGTGCAATGAATAGGCTTCCACATTTCTCAAATACCTCTTGATGCCAAGCATATGCCAAAACCAAGTTTTGATCCAAACAATGAAGAAGCACATTTCATTCTCCATGATATACCTCAAAATCATATACATCCTACATTGCAAGTACTATGTTATCACACGACCCTAAACTTCATACTCTTACATAAATGAACAAGGTATGCTCACATTGTCATGCAAATATTTGGACTTCTGAGTCTAAAGTTATTTATGGGTTGACTGCATTGTTGCAAGAATGGAAAGGTTTCATTGCCTCCCCTTCTAGAACCACCAAAACCCTTGCATGCTTTGTTGGTTGGCAATAATCATGAGACTAGAGAGTTTGGGAAAAATATACATGCACCTAATGCTACCCTTGCTTTTGTACCACTAGGAGTTGAGATAGATGAGTCGTTGCTTGCCTATGGGAATGGATAAACCTTCAGAGTCCATGGCTCCATGTATCACTGTATAGGGCAATGGAACTTGATACTCAAAGTGTGTGCAAAAAGCGAGTTTTGTTCAATACCACAACCACTAGCACCACCAACACTTATATGTCTCTTTCTTTCACGTCCCAGCCCCCCTCCACCAATTCTCCTTTCCTTCATTCATTTACTCTATATTTATTTATTTATATTTATATATAGAAGAGTTTCTCTCTCTCTATAACACACACACCCCTCTCTCTCTCTCTCTCTCTCTCTCTCTCTCTCTCTCTCTCTCTCTCTCTCTCTCTCTCTCTCTCTCTCTCTCTCCCCACTATGCTAGCTATAGTAGCTAGTCCTTTCCAACATGGATTCTTATCTCAATGACAATTGTCTAGGTCCCATAAAACTTGCATAAATAAATAGTGGTGCCAGGTTCTCTAATGAGGAGTTTGTAGTGCCAAATGGACACCTGGGCTGCCCAGCTCTACAAGATCCAATAGTCCCTCACTAGAGGAGCGACAGCTCGATTTTCATATGAGAAAGCGCATTGAGGAGTGATTTGTGGTATTGTATCTGACAAGTACATCATGCGTAGTTTCATATCATAGCCAAACTTCCTTTCCCTTCCACTATTTAAATAAGTATTATGATAAACAATGATCCAACAAACATGGAGGTCATCCAAGACATAGCTTTAACTTGACTCTAAGATATAAACATGGTGAGCCCTAAGAAAGTTATCTAGATTTTAGACTATATCCTCCTAACCTTCAAACATAAGAGACTATGTGAATGAGGGATAAAGACAAGGAGAACATTATGTGAAGGAGCATTACCACCACTAATATGGCTCCCCTCTTGGAATTCATGTACACATAGGCTCACAGAGAGAGAGAGAGAGAGAGAGAGAGAGAGAGAGAGAGAGAGAGAGAGAGAGAGAGAGAGAGAGAGAGAGAGAGAGAGAGAGAGAGAGAGAGAGAGAGAGAGAGAGAGAGAGGACTCAAGTTTAAATGTTACGAGACTAGTAAAGAGTGGCCAAAGTAGAGAGAGAGGGACAAACAAGTAATGATGCGAGATTGGCAAACAATGATAGTAGCTTTTTCATAATGTTAACTTATATATTTTTATTTGTAAAAAGCTCTCGCTTAGGTTTAGGGTAATCATATTATTGCCATGTAGGATTGGTGCTAGGTTCCATATTTCTTTTAATTCTAAAGTAGTATATAAGCACACAAGTATGTGTGTGGTCACACGCCATTCATTCCTTGTCAGAGTAAGAAAGGGGTTCACCTTACTCATTCAACAATTGAATAGATATTGTTGACTACATGGGAATAGAGGGCATGGAATTAACAAAAGGGGGTGCTTTAAATATAAGCGCCCATGTAATTGATTGTATTGCTTAAGGAGGATAAATCCACATTGTTGCATTGCAAAGACGAGATAAGGTCGATATAAGGCACTGGAGAAGGTTATTTGGGGAATGTAGATGTACTTTTAATAGCCAATTTAGAAATCTTAGATTTCCCATATTTTATACCAAATTTTTCCATATGAATAGAAATCAAGGAAAACTAGCAACATTTCTCACATTGATTAGTTTGGGCACGTCATTTGCACGTGTGTGTGTGTGTGTGTGTGTGTGTGCGTGTGTGTGTGTGTGTGTGTGTGTGTGTGTGTGTGTGTGTGTGTGTGTGTGTGTGTGTGTGTGTGTGTGTGTGTGTGTGTGTGTGTGTGTGTGTGTGTGTGTGTGTGTGTGTGTGTGTGTGTGTGTGTGTGTGTGTGTGTGTGTGTGTGTGTGTGTGTGTGTGTGTGTGTGTGTGTGTGTGTGTGTGTGTGTGTGTGCGTGCGTGCGCACGTATGTACAAGCATGCGCACGTGCACATGTGTGTATTTCCCTACATACACATGCACTTCCTAATGTACGCCATGTGAGCTATAAAATGTAGGTAATTTGATATGGCTCAAGTAGCGCAAAGGCAAACTATATATGGTGTGTAGAATTATTTCATATGCTTACATGCATCAAATTGTGCTAGGTACCTTTTGGTGATTTCTAGGATTGCTCACATATAAACTCGCCAAACCAATTATCACTCACGAAAGACTTAACTCACCCTACACTAGGTGCCAAATTTCTAGCATTTTATATGCTTGTGATCGCCATTGGGGTAGATATCATGTTGTCTTTGGAAACAACTGACATATTGGTGTAGTCCAGTTTACAGCATTGTTTGTTTCTTCTTATCATGTGTATGTGCCTTACTATTTGGGACAATGTTATGGAACAATGGGGAGAAACAATGAGTTATCTATTCAAAAAAAAAAATCTATCTCCCAAATATATAGTTTTAAAACTTATGTTGTTGAATGCACATGTATGATAGGGAGGAGCAACAACTTAGCATTGTGGGCTCCACATATGGGGTTGTTATAGTCATTGGCATCAACAATTGCTCGCCTATACAACCAATGCTAGCTTTTGAAATAACAAATCTTCTACAAAGAAAGGATTGCCTGAATGTATTCAGCTCCCCCCCCCCCCCCCATGCATTAGCATATGTAAATACTCTTCCATATGCATTAATAGACTCCAAGGTGTTCAGTATCAATCCCTATTGTTGCACATTAGAAAGTTACTTACAAGTGGTTGTTGAGATTCCATACACATTTTTACAAACATTTTTGCATGCTAATGTTGTGTACTTTAGGATAAACACATCTTGGGTGTTTACAAAAAACCTATGGTTCTTCTTTTTGTAATGTTCTTTATCTTTTACTATTTTACAAGCATCATGGTTGTATCTACAACACCAAACATCAAAGTTATAGCTGTAGTGGCTTTGGCTTTCTACTTCTTGTTCAATCTTTTCTCTAGTTTCTATATTTTCTAAGCCAGTAAGTTATAGTAACACATATAATCCTTATTGATGAATGACCCACTTGTGATCTAGGGTTGGCCTCACTAGCCTCAACCATCACTCATAACCCTTAGCCTCTATCCCTTTAAGTTCCAAAGCCTACAATACTTTGGTAGTACCTTGGAGGTGGAGGTTACCCCCCTTCCCCCTCCCTAACAAAGCTTGAATAACATCACAACCATTAGGCCACTCTACATGATCCATCATTCTACTCTGTTGAGATATCGAGCTCCACTCGTGATACGCCAGGGTGACCGTTGAGTACTTATGTCACCGACTTGTCAGTTGCAGACGCGGTTGGTACACCGCCGATGAATAATAGCTACATGATAGCTATCCTTATCTACTCTAGTTCGTGGCTCAGTTAGTATGCCACCTTAGTTAGTTGAGTTTGGTTTGAGACCCATACATAGGGTTCTTCTATTTCTTTGTACGAGAGTTCTTTTGGCTTACACAACTAAGAAGAGGAAAACTATTTTCAGCCTCCACCCTTGTGTGTCTTCCCCCATTGTGCAAGCAAGAAAGCTTCAAGCGAGACTCCTTCCTTCTCTCCCACAATATTGACATGGTATCAGAGCCTTGTTCGTGGTAAGGAGCTCAAGAAAGCAAGCCAAGCTCGCGGTGTTCTGGTAAGAGGAGCAGTGTTGCTTTCATTTTCTGTTTTGGGAGCAGATCTCTGCAGGTAGCACAGCCGGAAATTGCAAGAGTGCATTGTCTCAGGTTGAGACGCCCTTCGCGGTGAAGCAAGAGGGCAGTATATGTTGCGGGAAAGGGCTTTAGCCCTAGGCGACCTTGTTTTTTTTATTTGAGGCCATTTCGGGGCCTGTTTTGCAAACGGAAGTTTTCTGCACGCACTCAGGAAAAGGCTCAGTTTTATGCTGTGCAGCCACTATTCTACAGGTCGGTGAAAAGTTACTGTAGAAATTGCATCGTATGCTTGTGCGCAGAGACATTGGGAGTTTCAGAATCATCCTTGGTTCCTGTTTATGCAAAATCGTCACTAGGAAGTGACTGTGTGGTCAAATACCACTTTCGCCAGTTTTGCAGATTTTCCCTTGTGAGGATGAAGCTGTGTTTTTTGCAGTAACAGAATTTCTTGCAGTATTCTGTAATGGCGTCTGATTCTCTTTCACAGATTGTCACTGAAAAGCTTGACAAGAACAACTTCCAGGCATGGAAGTTTAGAATGACGAATTTCCTTATGGGAAAAGGATATTGGGAATTTGTTGCAGGAAATGAAGAAGAACCAGTTCTTCCTGATGTTCCCAATCAACAGCAAATGCAGGCATTCAAAGCATGGCATGAGAGAGCCAGGAAAGTTATGTACTGGCTGTCTATCAGCATTTCAGACTCTATGATTGTGCATATTCAGGATGCAAGTACGCCAAAGGAGGCATGGGATACTCTGTCAAAAATGTATAGCACAAATACACAAGCCAGGAAAATGCAGCTCAAGCAAGAGTTGCATAATGTGCAAAGAGAAAATATGAGCATCAATGACTACCACATGAAGGTGAAGAAGATTGCAGATGCACTTGCTTCCATTGGGTCGCCAGTGGAAGATGATGATTTAGTTTCCGTGACCTTGAATGGTCTAGGGAAGGATTATGCACAGTTTCGAACATCCATTTCCGTTCGTGAAAGATTTCCTGACTTTGAGGAGTTGATTGCTCTTCTAATTTCTGAGGAGCAGAGAAATGGTGGTGCATCTTCTTCAGGAGGAACTTCAAAAGAAGCTGTCTTCTACTCAAATGCTGGAAGAGGTAGAGGCGGAGGTAGAGGAGGCCGATTTGGAGGCCGTGGTAGAAATCAGAATATGCAGCAAACTCAAGAAAACCAGTCCTATGGAGGAGGACGTGGTAACTCTAGAGGCAGGGGGAGCCAAAGAGGTCGTGGTGGATGGCAGAGAGGCCAAAATGCAAACAGTAATGTTGAATGCTACTACTGTGGTAAAATGGGTCATATGGCTAAAGACTGCTATAAAAAGCAGAATGACATCATGAATGGAAAACTGCAACAAGGGAATTATGCATCTTCTAGTAGACAGGGTGATGACAGAAATGAGCATTTGTTCATGGTGCAGCACATGAACAATTCTGTGACAAGTGCAGAAGAAAGCAACGATGTATGGTATGTTGACTCAGGTGCATCAAACCACATGACAGGTCATGCAGAATGGATGGAGGATGCAAGGAAAATGGAAAAACCAGGATTTGTGGAGACTGTGATGATACTGCACATCCTATTGTGCAGATTGGAAAAATTCCCTTGTCTATGCAGGATGGGAAAAAGAAATACCTGTCCGATGTATTTCATGTCCCGAATATCACAAAGAATCTGGTTTCTGTTGGTCAAATGGTTGAGCAGGGCTTGCAGGTCAGATTTAATCCTCATGGATGCTTTGTTGAGGATATGAAAAATAAAGGTCGCTTGATAGCAAAAGGAAAGAAGAAGGGCAGAATGTTTACATTGGATGCAGACATGTCTGAATTGAGTGCAGCAATGTTTGCACATGGGACCGGTGTAGTTGCAGATATTGATATCTGGCATAAACGCATTGGTCATGTTAATGTACAGCGACTTAAATCAATGCAGGCCCAAAACATTGTTGCAGGATTGCCCAAATTCAAGGTTGCAGAAATGCATAAGGTATGTGAAGCCTGTCAGTTTGGAAAACAGGCAAGGAAACCATTTCCTAGACATGTTCAAGAGAGTAAGAAGCCATTGGAATTAATCCACTCTGATGTGTGGACTACTAAAGCTGCATCTCTTGGAGGCTGTCATTATTTTGTCAGTTTTATTGATGACTATAGCAGAAAAGTTTGGGTGTATTTTATGAAAAAGAAAAGTGAAGTTTTTGGGCATTTTAAAACTCTTAAAGCTATGGTTGAAAAAGAAACAGGCCTGCAAGTAAAATGCCTAAGGTCAGATGGAGGGGGAGAGTACCTCTCAAATGAGTTTGCAAGGTTCTTGCAGGAACATGGCATAAAGCAGCAATATTCATGCAGTCATACCCCACAACAAAATGGAATTGCAGAAAGGAAAAACAGGCATATTGGAGAGGTATCTCGTGCCATGCTCAATGAAAAAGACTTGCCAGATTTTTATTGGGCTGAAGCAGTTGCTACAGCAGTCTACATAATGAACAGGACTCCCACTGCAGCAATACATGGAATGACTCCAGAGGAGAGGTATACTAGTAGGAAACCAGATATTTCTCATTTGAAAATTTTTGGTTGCATTGCCTATGTACATGTGCCAGATGAGCTGAGATCCAAGTTGGATCCAAAAGCTGAGAAGTGCATCTTTATTGGTTACTCTCTGCAGCAAAAAGGGTATAGATGCTATAACCCTTCTACTCGTAAGTTTACAGTGAGCAGAGATGTTGTTTTTTATGAGATGAGTAGCTGGTATAAACCAGTAAATGTGATTGATGATGTAGATGCACAAAATGGTAATGCTGCACAGAATTCACAGCAGCAGTCACAAAATATTAGTGGACCTGGAGCGTCCTCTAGCAATGGTTCACATTGTTCACCATGGACAGGCAGATTGAGATCAGGAGAATCTTCTCAAAGCAATGCAGATAGTGGTATGCAGGTATCACGAAAAGGAAAAGAGAAGGTTGATCAGCCCATGTTTGATGTGAATGCAGGTCACTCTTATGTGGATGGTGAATCCAGTGGCTCAGAACAGAGCATTGATGATGAGTTGGGTATCCCTTCTATTGTTACACCTGGAGTAAGGAAGACCAGGGATGTTTTGAGAGCACCTGGGAGTGAACCTACTTTGCGCAGGTCTACGAGAGCTAGGTATCCTGTGGATAGGCTGAAATATGATGGATTTACAGCCATTCACTATGCATATATGGTCAAAGTGATACAGGAACCAGAACCCACATCTTTTGAGCAAGCCATAGGAAAAGAAAAATGGGAGAAAGCCATGGATGAAGAAATGGATGCCTTGGAAGCAAATGCTACATGGGAGTTAGTACCTTTGCCTAAAGGTAAGAATGCAATTGGCTGTAAGTGGGTTTATAAGGTGAAGCACAATGCAGATGGTTCTGTAAACAGATACAAGGCAAGATTAGTAGTCAAGGGGTATGCACAAACATATGGCATTGACTATGAAGAAACATTCAGTCCAGTTGCAAGGATGGCAACAGTAAGAGCAGTCATTGCTATGGCTGCATCAAAGGGATGGTCTTTACATCAGATGGATGTAAAGAATGCCTTCTTGCATGGTGATTTGCAAGAAGAGGTCTATATGGAGCAGCCACCAGGTTATGTGCATGCTGTTCATCCTGAGTTTGTTTGCAGGTTGAAGAAAGCCTTGTATGGCTTGAAGCAAGCACCTAGAGCGTGGTCTGACAAGATAGGACAGTATCTTGTCACCATTGGCTTTCAGATTTCCAAGGCAGATTTCTCACTTTATGTGAGAAAAACAGAGAAAGGTATTATGCTACTTGTCATTTATGTTGATGATTTGATTATGACAGGTGACAGTAATGAAGATATCCTTCATGTGAAAATGCTATTGAAGCAGAAGTTTGAGATGAAGGATTTGGGAGAGCTGCGTTATTTCTTGGGCATTGAGGTGATTAGATCACCAAGTGGGATACAGCTCTTGCAGAGGCAGTATGGATTGGACATGCTGTCCAAATATGGGATGACAGGCTGTAAGCCTATTTCAGTTCCTTTGGAGCAGAATGTGAAGCTGAGCACAGATGCAGGTGAGCTTCTAGAAGACCCTACTATGTACAGACGCATAGTAGGAAGTTTGATTTATATGACTATTACCAGGCCAGATTTGAGCTATGTTGTTGGATTGGTAAGTCAGTTTATGCAGGCTCCAAGGAAACCGCATTTGGATGCGGCTAGACGCATACTCAGGTATGTGAAGTCCACATTGCAGTATGGACTATTTTATGAGACTGGGGTTCAGATACAGTTGCATGGATACACTGATGCTGATTGGGCTGGTAGCATTTCTGATAGACGATCTACCAGTGGATATGTGTTCTCTTTCGGAAGTGCTGCAGTCACTTGGAGCAGCAAGAAACAGCCTACAGTTGCCTTGTCGAGTACAGAGGCGGAGTACAGAAGTGCAGCAATGGCTGCATGTGAGGTAGCTTGGTTGCATAAGCTACTTTATGATATGCATCAGTCTACAGATGGGCCAGTTGTCATTTATTGTGACAACATGAGTAGTATACACTTGGCAAATAACCCAGTCTATCATGCTAGAACAAAGCACATTGAGGTGCATTATCACTATGTGCGAGAGAGGGTTTTACTAGGTCTTATTGATCTAGTTTATGTCAGCACAGAGGATCAGGTAGCTGACATATTCACGAAGGCATTGGGCGCAGAGAAGCTGCGCAAGTTCAGAGACCTGCTTGGTGTGCAGGAATTGGGATTGAGCTCGAGGGGGAGTGTTGAGATATCGAGCTCCACTCGTGATACGCCAGGGTGACCGTTGAGTACTTATGTCACCGACTTGTCAGTTGCAGACGCGGTTGGTACACCGCCGATGAATAATAGCTACATGATAGCTATCCTTATCTACTCTAGTTCGTGGCTCAGTTAGTATGCCACCTTAGTTAGTTGAGTTTGGTTTGAGACCCATACATAGGGTTCTTCTATTTCTTTGTACGAGAGTTCTTTTGGCTTACACAACTAAGAAGAGGAAAACTATTTTCAGCCTCCACCCTTGTGTGTCTTCCCCCATTGTGCAAGCAAGAAAGCTTCAAGCGAGACTCCTTCCTTCTCTCCCACAATATTGACATACTCTACATGGACAATGGTGCTTTGAGGAAGCGTGATTAAGTAGAGACTCTGATCCATCATGCCAATCTACATGGATAATGGTGCTTTGAGTAAACATGACTAAGTAAAGGGGGAATCGGCATTGCCCAATCCACAAGTGATGTGACATGCTTAAATTTGGTGAAGGAATCATGATTAACTTACTTGTAAGGGAATCTTTTACTTCCCCTAATAAAGAAATGGTGTGTCATACTTGTTCAAGCAACAATGCATACTTGACAATGGTATGCTTTGATTATTCCAATTGGATTTGTTTATGTATGATATGTACCATAATAATCTTCAATTTATGGGCTCTTCACAATATTGAGCTATTCCAAAGTTACAATGAGCTTCTAATTATAAGGTTCATAATATGCTTTAAGTAATATGTGTGAGTATTTGTGAGATCCAAAATTAAATTTATCCAATTTAGTATTATTGTGTATACACTCTTTAGTTTCTTTGTATGGAACTTCATGGGTGTTCTTAATAAATGCTTAGACTTTTTCAAGCACTTTGATGAAAACTTGCTCATTATCCATGTCATGGCCAAGTTTCATCCTACTCAACTATTATAAAGAATTAGATATCATTTATTTGCTCCATCAATGATTGGTTTCTTGAATTTATTCATGTAATGGCTAAGATTCATGCTACTTGGCCGAAATGAGCCTTGCACATCTTGTTGCTTGAGTTTTATTTAATTTCTAAATCATTAGATATATTTCATTTGAACTAGCCTCTTAGCTTCACTTACGATAACTCCAACATGTGGGATCAAGATGGGATCCTTAAGCCTCACTATCACATCTCAGGATGCTTGCAATTGGATTCCCATTACAATTCCTTCTTTTAT
Source organism: Lygodium microphyllum (assembly GCF_053477565.2). Classification (NCBI taxonomy): domain Eukaryota; kingdom Viridiplantae; phylum Streptophyta; class Polypodiopsida; order Schizaeales; family Lygodiaceae; genus Lygodium; species Lygodium microphyllum. The sequence goes on along the minus strand of NC_141153.1, from coordinate 85,874,365 downwards.
TGCTTCATTACCACATTTCCATGGTTGTGGTTTAGGTCTTTGGCTTTTAAGAAGGAAGATAGACATGTCATAATCTAAATTATTTCACATAGTAATGCTAATCATGATAGACAATTGTGCTTACCTAGATAGATGACCATGGAGTTTGATGCATGTACTATCGAGATGAGTTGTATATGTTCTTCTCAAAACTCGCACGCGCGACGCACACTCACTCACTCACTCACTCACTCACACACACACACACACGCACACACACACACACACACACTCTCTCTCTCTCTCTCTCTCTCTCTCTCTCTCTCTCTCTCTCTCTCTCTCTCTCTCTCTCTCTCTCTCAATTGATTGGGCTCTTTATATGAAGTTGAAGCCGATAAATAGATAAATAATGGTGCATGTGTTGTACAATTTTCCAAGGTGCATGTGTATACAATTTTTCTAACATCACCTTTGGTGAAACATATGTGTTTAGATTTTTTCTTTTCAACTTCTCTTTGTGTGCATTGATGTAGTTGCAAAACGAAAGGTTTTTTTAAATTACCTTTGTTAGAGTATGCATTCGTTGTGTTGCTTTTTACATTGCAGCACTATTGTTCTAGTATTCAGCTTCTAAGTATTGAAATCCGCTTATGTTCTCACATTTACAATTCTTTGGCATTAAATTGGGATTCCTTGAAAGGTATATTATTTGATTATGAATCCTTAGAAGCCGTCATTCTCTTGGGTCAAAAAGCACATCTTATGATAGTATAAATTAGCTAGCATAGTCAGGATTGCTGATTAGGCCTACTAACTATGGAGTATCCGTGCTTTGTGTAGTTGGCATTATTGCAAAGCTCATGAGGCTACACCTCACTCATTTTGCATTTTCATAAGCAAAGGGAAGAAATAGTGCAATACCTTTTGCTCCCTTTGCTCATAAAAAACAAAACAAAAAGCACACTTCATGTGCAACAAATGATGTATTTTTTTAGCTACTTGAAGCTATGATACTTAGATATTGGATGTAGCTTGTATGTAATCAAATAATTCAATTTTTTATATCTTAGTTTTTGTAAAACCTTCAACCATGCATGTTTAGTGGCAATCTATTTCCCTCTTATTACCAATTAAGTTTTATACAAAAATGCAACATTATGAAACTCACAAAGCTATGCCTTGATAACTTTTTTTTTTTGTAGTACAAATTCTTCCATTTCGTAGAAAAATATGAAGAGGTGCACCATGTCACATTTCACATACATATTTAGGCTACATGTATACAAATCTAGCAGCTTGAATTAAGATTTAGTTTCTTGATTGATAGACCTATGTGTGTAGAGAGATGTAGCTGCACTTGCCAAGGATCATGCATATTGGTGTTTTGATAAAAGAAACCTACAATATGTGGAGAGAGAGAGAGAGAGAGAGAGAGAGAGAGAGAGAGAGAGAGAGATGTGTGCACTTTCCTTGTTCCATTATGAAAGCTCTTAAGTAGTTTGTTCAATGTCGTACATGGTAAATGCATTGTATAACGTCTTTGGTAATGTGGATATTCTCCTACCTAGACTTAGTAGTGTCTAAAATGGCATAGATTGGTGATAATTTGCACCTAACGACACAACAAAGAAGTTCATACTTGATTCCAAACACCTATTTAGCTAAGAAATCTTTGAGGGATTTAATTCTCAATTAGATTGGAGATGTGCTCACATATGATAACAAACCCAAACCCTTGACCTTCAGATTTTCCGTTGTGAAAGCTCTTAATTAGTTTTTTCAATGTTTTACATGGTAAATGCATTGTATAACATCTTTGGTAATGTGGATACTCCCCTACCTAGACTTAGTGGTGTCTAAAAAGGCATAGATTAGTGATAATTTGCACCTAACAATACAACGAAGAAGTTCATTCTTGATTCCAAATACCTATTTAGCTAAGAAATCTTTGATGGATTTAATTCTCAATTAGATTAGAGATAATATGCTCACATATGATTTCTTATTTCACATAGATAGGTTCTTAAGACTTACACACATTTTAACTATGCATGCTTAGGTTTGCATAAGCTAAAAGGAATCAAAGAATAACTAGATATTTTGAAGGACAGTTTGTGTGTGTGTGTGTGTGTGCGTGTGTGCGTGTGTGCGTGTGTGCGTGTGTGCGTGTGCGTGTGCGTGTGCGTGTGCGTGTGCGTGTGCGTGTGCGTGTGCGTGTGCGTGTGCGTGTGCGTGTGCGTGTGTGTGTGTGTGTGTGTGTGTGTGTGTGTGTGTGTGTGTGTGTGTGTGTGTGTGTGTGTGTGTGTGTGTGTGTGTGTGTGTGTTAATATCTAGCATTCCAAGATTCTAGTTTCTAATACTTGAGCACAAGCTTGACTTTCATGGAAAAGCACATATAGTTTGATATCCAAGCCCAAACAATTTTTTTAAAATTCAAATCATTTTAGACAATGTCCATGCTACTTATTTAGAATCTTGTTTGCACTTTTCATCTTCCCCTTGGTCAATGCGAGCATACTTACTCTACTTCGCACTTGGTTTCCACTTTAACATTCACTTTTCTAAGGACTTAGGTTGCTAAAGCTCTCTCTCTCTCTCTCTCTCTCTCTCTCTCTCTCTCTCTCTCTCTCTCTCTCTCTCTCTCTCTCTCTCTCTCTCTCTCTCTCTCTCTCTCTCTCTCTCTCTCTCTCTCTCCCCTTTAATATAGAATCATGTCATGAAGTGCTTACTCATTGATATGCATACATAAGTCTCTTCCTCCATCCGCCCCCCCCCCCCTCTCTCTCTCTCTCTCTCTCATTAGTACATAGATATGCATGCAAAATTAGTTCAAAATCATGGTTGTCATTAAGGAGTCTTAGTTATATGAAATTTCAATATGTATTTTCTCCTTCCCCCTTCCATTATGATGAGAGCCTTCAAGATGATTGAGGTGATGATGTATGGTGACATGTCTATATCTACCATATTAGCTTCATGTGATGATGTTATTGCAAATACTTTTCAAATCTTAAACCTATACTTTAAGTAGATATTTTCAAACAAATGAATAAATAATGCAAGTATACATAAAAAAAAGCTTGTGACATCTATAAATCAATCACATTAGCCTCAAGTTGAAGATAACTATAAATTGTAAGAGTGGGACATCTACCTTTATTCCAAATAAAATAATTTTAAATATATACTTGAACTTGTTTACAAATCAAAACAATGTTTCAAGAGAGTTGGCCATTTGTCTATTAAAATGCACACATAACAATAAACTATAACACATGCTCGAGGGGAAATTGAACTAAACCCCAACCACACTTATTGTGCCTACCAAGGAGTTTACCTACAAAATGAATAAATATAATTATATAACAAGAGATAATTGTTATTCATAAACAAAAGAGTTTCCTACTATTGAGATTGCTTGATGCAAAACATAACACTTTATCTAATTATTTGTTTGCCACAAATATCATCGATTTCATGCATGCATAACTTTTTGGTGGCCTCCTTAATACCATAACAAAGGCCTCCTACCTCACCTCTTTGTGTAACCACCAACAATCTCTCTAATTGAAAGTCTTGTGGCTCAATTCATAGGTGACCAACTTTTTTGTGGGAGTAAGTGGATATTAGTGTATGTGTCAACTTTTCAACTTAAATCCTTAAAAGTTTGTTGCTACTTTTAAAAATCCATCTATAGGGCAATAATTCAACAGCAAGATGCGTTGTATATGACTATTACATGATGACTTAGCTACTAAAGATGCTAATCACAAAGACATTTAGTAGGGAATTCATCATGTGATTCTAAGGTTAGAGAAAGAGAGAGAGAGAGAGAGAGAGAGAGAGAGAGAGAGAGAGAGAGAGAGAGAGAGAGAGAGAGAGAGAGAGAGAGCAACTAAGTTGCAATACTTTGTATTCAAGGCATCCATATGTATGTATGCATGATGCAAGTATATATATGCTCGTCTACAATCACTAAGCATCAATACCTCAAGTGCCTAGCTCATAAACTCCATTTTTTAAGAAAAGACTTTTGTGTAATCATGATATGGTGCATACACAATGTGCTTAGATCTAAAAGAAACAATGCAAATGAATGAATTGAGAACAATGTAAATGAATGTACTATGTACCTTACCCTCTCCTGCCTTGGATTTTTTGTTGTGCAAGCTTAGCTGCCCCTACACATAGAAGATGGTGAAAGAAACACATCATCATAGAGAGATAGAGGAATGCCCATCCTAGTTAAGCATGACCTACCTCAAGCTCAACTGGTTTTTGATGCCATAGCCATGCATGATCAATAACAAAATTTCATTTGATTTCCCTAGAATTTTATGAATTTGAAAGTAGCAACTTGGGACCTTCTTTCTAGGGTTGGAGGAGAGAGATTGGTATAAAGTTTGGGGTGAATGTTGGGGTTGCAAACCACTTGGGATAGTGATTCTAGAGGACACACACACACACGCACGCACACATGTGCACATGCGAGGAGAGAGAGAGAGAGAGAGAGAGAGAGAGAGAGAGAGAGAGAGAGAGAGAGAGAGAGAGAGAGAGAGAGAGAGAGAGAGAGAGAGAGAGAGAGAGAGAGAGAGAGAGAGAGAGAGAGAGAGAGAGAGAGAGAGAGAGAGAGAATGCACCACCTACATTAGAGATGTTGCTTGAATATGGGACATGTATGGGGCACGAGGGCAACATAGCTCTCATGATGGGGGATAGGAGGAGCTGCCACTATAGTAGAATGACCAAGCATAGGAGGAATGGACATTGCCATAGTTGCACCATGTGTGGGAAGTAAGAAGAGTAGTTAGTAGCACCAACCATTGGAGAAATGTGGTAGCCATGGCGTCATTGGTACTAGAACTCATTCTTGTTCTCATTGTAGCATATCTTGTTGCGTTCTCATCATGACTATCAGACTTTTAGCCAAAGCCTCTTTTTGTTCCATAGTTACTTTCTGTTTGTGTAACACACACACTCCCTCCCCCTCTCCCTCTCTCCCTTCTCTTCCCTCCCCCTCTCTCTCTCTCTCTCTCTCTCTCTCTCTCTCTCTATGCTAGCTATAGTAGCTAGTGCTTTCTAGACATGGATTTTGATCCCAATGAAGCTCACATGGGCAAACAATCTTGTAAAGTTTGCTTAGACTTGACTCTTTCACTCTCGAGACGTTTACCACCATCAAATGGCCCCACGCTAGGTTCTTTGATGAGGAGCAATCCATGGGGCCAGGTGAACACCTTGGTTGCTTCTTAACTAGCTCTAAACATCCAACGCCTCACTAGGGGCAATGATAGTCCAATGGCTCAATTTGGACTGCACTTTAGTGAAAAACCACTCAAAATTTTGAGTTGTGGACACCCTCGTGCTAATTGGGCATTGAAGGTATCAAAGAACTAGAAGGTTGCAATTAGAAGCTGTTAAAAAGATAGCCATTCACTGACACCTTGGCTATGGCATTTTGGAAGAGGGCACTAACCATTGTACAGAAGCCGATTCCAAATCCCATATTCTCCAGTACTTGTATCATGAAAGTCCATGACACTTGGTTGTAAGTTTTTTCAAAGTCCATGTTAATGAGCATGTACTTGCCATGCTCGAGTAACGTATCGGGTCTTGAATCTTCCTACCAAATATGAAGCTATGACGGTCAAGATGGACAAACTTTAGCGATAATTATTTGATTCTCCAAGCCATGGCCTTAGCCACAATCTTGTATGATGTATTTAGCATGGTCAGCAGTGTAGTAAGTAGCCTTTAGTTGCTTACATTGGTAGGGCCACATGCCTTAGGAATTAGCTTGTTTAACCCTTTGTTCACCGCTAGAGATTGCACTCCAGTACCTTGAAAGTAGTTTAAAAGTCTAGACTAGTCAACACCAAGTACATTGTTAAGATAAAGTTGTGGATAAGGATAAAAGCTTGGATAAGATAAGGACAAGTCAGTATGTGGACATGTATATATACAACTACTAGCAATGAAATGTTCAACTGCAGTTCACTCCTTTTTCTATATTGTTTCTATCTCCTTCTCTTATTGTGCACATTATCCTCTTATCTTTATCCTGGCTTTCACTACATGGTATCAGAGCACCATGTCCTATCTTTCTAGCTTATCATATTCTCCTCAAATTCACAAACTACTCGTCCTCCTTTACTCTCATTCTTCCAATGGCTCTCGTCAATGCCACTACCTCCTACAACCGACACATCAAGATCGACAAACTCAATGGAAGCAACTATCAAGTGTGGAAGCTAAGGATGGAACTTTACCTTTCTCAAGAAAACCTATGGAATATTATCAATGGCAAGGGAGATTGCCCTGAACAAGAAGGAGCAAACAAGGAAGATTGGATGCAAAGAGATGCAACTGCAAGAATGGAGATTGACAAGTATAAGTAGTAAGAACAACACCCACTGCAAAAGGTATTTGGGAATTCTTCAACAATAGATATGAACACACAAATATTTTTTATCAAATGACCATGTTTAGAAAACTATCTACTGCCATTATGCATGAAGATCAGTCTGCCACTAAGTTCTTAGAACAATGGTAATCTTTACTAGATGAAACCATAATATCTGGTTTAGTCATCTCAGAAGAATTACAAGCCATGTTTATACTCTCTTCCCTCCCTCTATCTTGGAGAGCCTTTATTACTACTCAAACATCCACTGATAAACTCAAGCTTCAACCACTGATTAATAGAATTAAACAAGAGCAAGTCATGAGAGATACTCTTTCTACTTCTTCAAATCAAGAATCCAAGGCTCTAGCTGTAACTGCTTACAACCCAAGACATCTTCACAAAAGAACTCAACACCTTCATCAAAAGCCCAAGTTTTCTTCTCAGTCTAACTTCAAAGGGATTCTTGGTAGTCCTCAACATAATCCCAACTCTTACCAGAATCTTCTCAATCCCTATCCTTAATAAGAAACCCTCATTATCATCTCATATGTAATGCTTGCAAAAGACAAGGTCATATTGAAAAGGATTGTCGTCAAAAAAATAGATTCAACAAATATCAATCAAAAGGTCAAGCTCACTTTGTTAGCATCGGCAATTATGACATCGAAGAGCAACTAGAAACAATCATCAGCCTAGCCACAAGTGTTTGGGTACTCGTCATATGACTTTTCACAAGGAATGGCTAGTCAACTTCAAAGAGATCTCCACTCCACTCAGTGTTGCCATGGGGGACCACAACATTCAACAAGTTAAAGGCTACGGCACAATTCAAGTGGAGCTTCCCTCCAATCACATAATCAAGGTACATAGAGTCTATTATGTTCCCAATCTCAAGAAAAAACTATTAAGTATCAGTGAGCTCACTTCTCAATCCTCTCTCACTGCTCACTTCTACAAAGACCACTGCATCTTACAGCTACTCTCACCTTCTCTCAAACTTACCTGCCCCAAAGTAGGTCGGCTTTATACACTTGGAAATTCACTACTACAACCTTCTTCAAATGCTTTAGCTAACTCCACTTCACTCACAAGTCTACCATAGAAGGCACTCCTATGGCACTCTAGGCTTGGTCATGCCTCTCAGAATGTTCTCCAACAACTTATTCACCAGAAGCTTGTCCGCGGCATTCCACCTTCTCTCTCTCAACTTCCATTCTGTCAAGCTTGTGCTCTCAATAAAGCCACAAATATTCCTTATCCCAAATCTTACTCCATTAGGACTCAGCCACTTCAATTAGTACACTTCGACATTTGTGGTCCAATAAATCATGTATCTCTCACTGGAGCAAAATACTTTATGGTGCTTATTGATGATTATTCAAGATATACTGTTGTATATTTTCTCACGAGGAAGTCACAAGTCTTCTCCAAGTTCCAAGAATATAAGGAATCTGTTGAAAATAAGCACGAGTTATGACTCAAAGCTCTTTGTACAGACAATGGAGGAGAATATACTTCAAATGAATTCGAAGATTATTGCAAGGCCTTTGGCATTCGGCATGAGCTTACCATACCACATCATCCACATCAAAATGGAGTTGCCATAAGAAAGAGTCATACACTACTCAATGCTGCAAGAGCTATGCTATCACTAGCTCGTTTGGGAAAAGACTATTGGGAGAAAGCAATTGCTACAACAACATATCTTCAAAATAGGTTATACTCAAACTCTCTACAAATTAATACTCCTTACGGATTGTGGTTTGGTCACCCTCCTGACTTATCACATCTAAAAGTCTTTGGATGCACTACCTTTTTTGTTAATCAAGATCACAAATCCAAGTTTTCTCCCAGAGCCACACAACTAATTTTTACAGGGTATGGTGAGCCACATGGTCACATGACCTATCGCTTCTATGATCCAACTGACAAGGTCTTTATTTATGGCCGAAGTGCGATCTTTCATGAAGTTAATCTTCTTCCATCCAACACAACACAATGTCCATCTCTCACACTTTATCATGTCAATGAATCTCCAACATTAAACAGGCCTCATACAAGGCCCACCATATCTTCGACAGAATCCACTCCTTCTAGTTCTATCCACATAGGCTCTTCACCATTATCATTGTACTTATCTTATTTTAGAGGTTCAAAGTTGGTTGGTTCATGTGAACAACCCTCACCTCCAAAATCTTCAATTCATAATGAAGCAAATCCAACCTTAATAAAACTTTCAAAAGCAAATGAAGATCCAACTTGTTAGATAGCGCCAATCACGCCTAACGTCTCCATATCAATACAAACGGCACTGAATAATCATGCCAGGCAGCAACTTGCATCCCCAGTCACCACGTAGCAGCAACTGTCGCCTTCACTAGATGACACACAGCGAATGGACTCCTCGAACAGTCCCATGCCACACCAGCTCCTCCACACAACGACAGGCAGTAGGCGACTACATTACATCCCACATCTCACACTCCACTTCAGCCCCATTCTCTCACTCGTCCACAATTTGGAAGTTCCCAACATACTACAGAAAATCTGTATAAAGATCAAGTTTCCTATCCTTCAATTCCACAAGCTCCATTTCATCAGGAGAATTCAATTCCTCTCCATGCCTCTACTCCACAATTAGCTCCATCCTCTTCCCCTAAAGGGCACAAACCTCGAAGGTCTACTCGCATGGCAACAATGTCTTCAACATCAAGCAATACTTCACCTACGGCTCTCGTTGTTACGACTCTACGGCCTCCATCTCCAGCTTCTCCATCAATGCCGATTACTCTATTTAGTACTTTCTACTCCGACACTGAAGAGATACAATCACAATTCACTCCTTGCTTCCAAAACTTACATGACCTTCATCTTCAAGCTAACATTGCCCTTGACTAAGCTCGAGATTTGCCTCCAATCACTATCCCCGAACCCCCAATTTTCCCTTCTGTCACTCAAGCACTTCAAAGTCCTGAAGCCTCTCAATGGCAAGTTGCAATGCTTGATGAATACAAAGCTCTTCTTCACAATAATTCACGGAAATTGGCACCTCTTCCTCTTGGAGAATCTGCCATCAGTTGCAAATGGGTACTTCGCAAAAAGCTCAAACCAGATGGCTCTATTGACAAGTACAAAGCTCGACTTGTAGCTTGTGGTTTGGAAGAAATTGAAGGCCTCCATTACGGAAGTACATTCTCTCCTATACTTCTTTATCCTCCTTTTGGGTATTACTCTCCATGGCAGCTCATTTTAAATTGATTCTTCACCATATTGATGTCAAAATTGCCTTCTTGCATGGTCACTTAGAAGAAAAAATCTATATGTCTCAACCACCAAACTTTGTTGATCCAAATTTTCCTACACATGTTTGTCTATTGCATAAAGCTATTTATGCCCTAAAATAGGTACCAAGGTAGTGGTACACTCGTATTCATTCTCACTTACTACACCATGGCTTTCAGAGGCCAGAAATAGACCACAACATTTATACTCTTCTTCAAGGCAACACTGTCATTATCTTAGGTCTCTATGTTGATGACATTCCTATTCTTGCCAACACTCCTCATGCAATGCCCAAAGCCAAATCTATCATACCTTCACAGTTTTGTACAATAGACTATGGTCCTATGCATTACTGTCTTGGCATTGAAATTGAACAATCACCCACATCCATCAAAATGCATCGACATGCCTACATTATGTCTATTCTCTCCCGTTATTCCATGCTAAAATGTAATCCTATGGTCACTCCACTTGCCCAAAATCTCCAATTGAATCCATCCTCATCCCATTCTCTTTCAACTGACCAAGCTCGTGAAATAGAGACTATTCTTATATGGAAGCACTTGGATATCTTCGATATCTAATTACTTGTACCCGTCCAATTTTATCTCATGCAGGACACATACTCTCCAAAGCCATGCATCAACCCACTTATGAACATAAGATATCGAAGATATCTTATGCTCAAACGAGTCTTATGATATCTAAAGGCAACATCAAATGTGGGAATTTGTTTTACAAAAGACAACAATGATTTTCTCTTACGAGCCTATTCTGATGCAGATTGGAGTGGTGACCTTGCTACTCGAAGATCTCTCACTGGTTTTATCATTACTCTAGCAGGAGGTCCCATCTCTTGGAGCACCAAACAACAACATTCCATAGCACTTTCTACTATTGAAGCCGAATATGTGGCATGCAGCATGGCTGCTCAAAAAATAATTTACCTAAAGAAACTCTTGGAAGACATCATTTTTGGGTATCAGCCTCAGCAAATTCCAATCTTCATCGACAATAAATCATCAATCTCTGTCATTCAAGGCCCAAAATTAAGTATTAAACTCCATCATATTGATATGAGATATCATTTTGTATGCGAATTAGTTGAAAATTCCCATATCATCCTTCAATATGTACCATCACATGATAATGTTGCTGAATTCCTCACCAAATCAATTCCTCACTTGAAGCACAAAATTGCCATGCAAATCCTTTGCATGATATGATCAGGAGGGGAAAACATTCTAGCTGAATTGATTAATTGAATGTGATCTTTTATTTCTCTACAGATACCTATGGAATCCTTTTGAGGGGGGATGTTAAGATAAAGTTGTGGATAAGGACAAAAGCTTGGATAAGATAAGGACAAGTCAGTATGTGGACAAAAGGATCTCATAGATATCCACTTTGTAAATATCTCAGATATTTAGAGATATAGCTCACCTACCTCATTTAATGTACCATGTATATATACAACTACTAGCAATGAAATGTTCAACTACAGTTCACTCCTTTTTCTATATTGTCTCTATCCCCTTCTCTTATTGTGCACATTATCCTCTTATCTTTAAGTTCCTGGCTTTCACTACATACATCCCAAAAGGCCTAGTAAAAATTAGCTTGTAGCCCATCTAGACCAATGAGGAGCCTTCTAAGTCTTCAATCTCCGCACTACACATTCCAATACCAGTTTTGTGAAAGGCCTATCTTGTGAATGATTTTTCACTAAACCTACATAATTGGCATTCTCATGAGTCATGGGTGTTGGGTTTCATACATCCTTCTCTCTTGCATAGAGTGTCTTCTCTTTCTAATGACTCCTTCATGCACCTCTATAGTATTATGTAGGACATTTTATTATTATCTAGGACATTGGTCCACGATTGGACAACATGCACAAATGCACCCACCACTTGCATATATGTATGTAATGGACCAAACTCTATGGGTCTCTAACAAATGTATTACCATCTACCTCTTGCCAAAACAAACTTAATATTCATTAGAAAAGTTTTTCCATTTGTTCTTATTAGACTTCACCTCGAAACTCTATCCTAACTTTTAAGGTACTATTGGATGCTTAAACCTCCCACTTTGTCTTCAAGTTGAAGTTTGAATTTCATCCTTCCTTGGTCCTTAAGAGACTCTACTAGATTCACCATAGACTATGACTACAACACTTTGTGTAGGCATGCCACTATATTCCATCATCTTGTTTGCTCTTTATGTGTGTTACTTTTGACTTTTAATTTTGGATCATAGCTCTTATTCCCATGATATTCTTCAGGGTTTTTATACTTCTAGAATATGGATCATACCTCTTGTTCACATGGTATTCTTAAGGGGATTACACATATCTTGGCTATTCATGGATTGCAGATTTGTAAGGGCACAATTATGAGAAGCATGGAAAAAAGAAAATTGATGATTCATTGACTAATGGAACTCCCCCCTTCATATGAGAAAACTAAAATACACATTGATAGTTTTAGGATTCAAATGTTCACCTCGAGAAGCCTTCTAATGAACTATATTGACATTATTTGATGTTGCTTATAGATGCCTTCTTTCCTTTGATAGATTGAGGTATTATGCCTTTCATAATGCATTCCCTTAAATGCAAAATATTGTCCTATAGGTGTGTAAGGAGACTTATTCTCTCTCTCTCTCTCTCTCTCTCTCTCTATATATATATATATATATATATATATATATATATATATATATATATATATATATATATATATATTTACATGGATGTATGCTTCAAGCTCATATAGTGTATGCATTGTGGAGATAGTATAGTGTAGGATGATGTGCAAGAATGGCTAAGGAAATGCTTGCCATGAAGGTTGAAGGTTTGGAATACTTAAAAAATGTAATTGAAAGCAGTGGAGAATAGAATAATGGAGCCACATGACAATAAGTGAACACACACTTACAGAAATAGGGAAGTGTCAGATAACACATAATCTTCAAGAGGATTTCTAGGCCAATGATAAAAGGAGGAATGTGGCAACAATTTCAAAATCCCCCCCTTTTCACATTCGAAACCACAAAAAGGACACATGTGGGAAGCCCACCTTAAGTATTTACCTTCAATTAATTGGAAATGTTGCCCTCCTTCATCCATGTGTGAGAGGCCAGATAAAAAAATAAAAAGATTGAATAAAGAGACTTATAGGGAAGATTTGTTACTTTTGAGCCCAAGATCAACGGCTCCTTTCTCACGAGCAATGGCGAAGCACCTTGGCAAAGAATAGAATCCTGTAAGAAGGCATTTCTATCCATTGAGATGGACATATAAAATGTGCCAATCATTGAGTTGATATCAAAGAGTATTTGGGAGCTCTTCACAAGTCATAATGTGAGTTGCAATATTCAACTAATGCAATTCCCCCCATTTTCTAATGCAAGTATGTTTTTAGACATTATTGTGGTACCCTTGTAGTGCCCCCATATGAGAACAACGAGAAATCCACTGCTCAGTTCAAAGAGTTCAAATTGAGCTTCTCTGACCTTGAAGTTGCTCCAAAATGCTTTTGGGTATGAATAATTCATACAATAATAATCAACAACTAATGCAACATGTTTTTGGAGATTATTGTGGTACCCTTGTAAAGCCCCTGTATGAGAACATCAAGAAATCCATTGGCTAGTTCAAAAATCCATTGGATAGTTCAAAGAGTTTGGATTGAGCTCCTTTGATCTTTGGGTATTCATACAATAATAATCAACAGCAAGAATACATCAAAATATAATAACAACACTCGATAAATAATTTGTGCAATAATAGCCAACAAAAATATTATACTAAGAATATAATATTCAAATTATATAGTAACGACCAATGATAACAATATAGATAGGAATTTACGATATAAGAAATAATAAATATTAATTAAAAGATATAAATGATGCCTAATAACCATTAAATACAGTGTCAATATATTACGCAATAATAAAAGTAATTAATGATGCCGATTAAGAAATAATAATTAATAATGAATACACATATTCAAATAAATCATAACTAATAACCATTGGTTGATAATGGGTAATAGTAGTTTTACGTTATGAATTAATTAATTGATAACAATCGATATTTGATAATAATAATAATTAAGAGATAATTTAATCTCGAAGGTGAAGAGGTGGGGTCTGATGAGCTCAGCTATGGCGGAATTTCAGAAAGGAAACCAATCTACGGCGAGACTTTTCTTGCAGACCAGCGTACCTTCGGGTTATGGTGAAACTTGGAAGTTGGATTATTTTCTCCTTCTTGTTCTTCTTCCTCTTCTACGTCGCCTTCATCTCCATCCTTGTCCTCTGACCCATCCATGAGATACAGGCTGATCGGTGAAGAGGACACAACCGACAGTGTGTGGGAGCTTTGGACAAGGTAGGCCTATCGTCCTGCCAGCTTTCCCGATCTTCCGATTCCTTCAAAGGAGATCATATCTGCATACCTGTACAAAAGACAACAAATGATGCACACATGTTCAACTATCATCGCAGGCACGGTCCATTTCGATGAGTACACCATTCGTGCACAGTTAGGGTTTTGCTGGTGTATGCATCTCGCATTATAGCCTTGCGCTAACCCCTTAGCTAGAATTTGTTGTGCGCCTGAACTCGTGGATTGGAAAATTTCACCTAGAGAGATCAATGTTAACGCGCGTCATACCCGAAGGTTCACCTTGGGAGATCAGTGGTAACGCCTGTTATACCTCAATCCTTCAAAGCAACCAGGGTCTGTTAGTGCATTCATGGTGTGTGTATAGTAAAAGATGAACAGGCACGCATACATTGTAGCTTCCTTCTCTTCTGGATCCATCGGATTAATCCGTGATTCACTCTGTTCAAACTGGTTTGCAGGTAGGATTCTGTTCACACTTTGGTGCAGTCTTTGGAATTGAAGCAGTCAAGCCAGACTCAGACGGCACTGTGAAACTGGAGGGGTTTGGCAGGGAATGAGGGTCATCTGCTACAGGAGTTTGTTTGCAAAAGGTTACAAAGTGGATGAAATTTCCTAAATTAAATGTGGAACTGGGCACTTTCAGATTCTATCAGTATACAGATTAATGAAGGAGGGGTTCTGTAGTTCCATGGCTGCTGGTCACAGTTGTGCTACCATTGAACTCCAGGAGACTGACACATACCCTCTACTTATGGATAATAGCCCACAATCTAATCAGGATATTGTTTTGTCAATTTTACCTGAGGGTTCGTCCTCTTTGCATGGCAATTCTGGCATTGCTATTGACATACCTGAATATGTACCTCCCTCAACAGCAAATCAAGCACAGTTGACTCCTTCAACAGCATTGTCAGGGCGGTTAGGATCTTTTCGAAGGCATGCTAATGTCAATACTTATGGTGCTCGACAAAGAGCCAGTCCTTTAAATTCTGGATTGTGGATATCAATAGAGCTCACAATCACAATCTCCCAAATTGTGGCATCTATCATTGTGCTGTCATTATCAAGGGATGAGAAACCAAGGGCACCATTATCACTGTGGGTGGTGGGTTATGCAGCAGGTTGTTTGGCCACACTTCCCCTCCTTTACTGGCGTTACACCCATCATCATACTCAGCAATCTGAAAATGATTTGTCTGTAGCAGCAGGATCCCCATCAAGTGCTCCTAGTTTATCCCAGACTAATCAACAATCACCCGAGCACACTTCAATGCGCGAGGGAGATTCACAGATCATTACTGAACCGACAGTCAGGGGCAACCAAGTTTCAACTGGTGCAGGTCCAAGGTAATACTTTTTGTGAGCTGGCTTAGCTATATATATATATATATATATATATATATATATATATATATATATATATATATATATATATATATATATATATATCTCGAATTGCAATCTCTAGGCTTCAATTGTCTGTGTAAGATGTTGCACACACAGTCAAACATGACCTCTAGGCTTCCATTGGATGCCAGTTGAAATGTGACTTCTGAGTGCTGGATGAAGTTGTTCTTTGTACCAAAAATGATATCTTTTTAATTCCTGTAAATTCTGGGTTATTATTCAGTCACTGGTCATGTCTTCAGAAGGCCTGGTCTGTCATGGCAACTGAGCCTTCACTTGAGCTCTTTTGGAGATAGTTTAAAAGGAAAAGTTAGTGTCATATGTGATGTCAACATGCTGATTGTCATACATTTCAAAGAACAAATCGTGCATATCTTGACATGAGATTGAGAAGAACAGCTATGTTTTCCGGAAATCATTGTAAAACAGATATTTTTAGATTGCATTGATTGTAGTAAGTTAGGAGATGTTATAAATGGACTGCAGATGTAAAAATGAACTTCAAGAACATGGGGATTTTTGTAGTTTACCAGCAAAAAGCTGCAAACTCACAATTCAACATACATGTGATTGTTTTCACCATAAGTATACACTTTCTGATGGAAGGTTGAGGTGCTCACAATTGGTCTTGCCAGCTGCTAACAGATCATGAATGATCTCTCTCAACAATACACGTCCATTGATATGGTGTGTACTCTGCTGGGTGGTAGTTTTTGCCTTCAATTCATTCTGATCTTCCTTCTGCAGGCCAGAAAACTCTCGAAGTATTTTGAGTATTTACTGTGTGCAGTGATTCAGCCTTGGATAAGCAATCTTAGACTCACAATGTTGCAGTAGCAAAAACTTTTAGAGAAGAAAAGCTGAAAAAGCTAAGAATTCCTTCAAGTTGAAGCTCAAGGACTTCTTGTCTTGGCATTACACCTTTTTGGTCACCAAGGATATGTTCAGGGTTGGGTACATAGCATAGTACCCGGAAATGGTGTTTCAGCAGTCCTGAAATGGACCAGCTGTTTCGGACCAAAACGGGCATGTGGGTGCATGGGCAGACTGGTTATCCAGAGCCAAAACAGGCCGTCTTTCGCATTTTCGCCTTGTCTTCTGCGTGTTTGTCTCTTGAACTCCAGCCTCCCTCCTCGTCCTTGTCCTTGTCCTCCCCCTCCTACTAGGCTGCTCCTCCTCCTTCCTTCTTTCCTTCTTCTTCTTCTTCCTCCTAAGTTCTTCTCCTTCCAAGTTCCTTCTTTCCTTCTTCTTCTTCCATCCTTCTTCTGCTTTATTCTTCTTCCAAGTTCCATCCTCGTCCTCCTTCTTCTTCAATCTTCTTTTAAGTTCTTATTACTTAACCTCTGTCCAAATTCCCATTACCTAATCATGGCACTGAATCCATTTTGGAGGCATGTCACTCCAATCAAGGGATACGAGGGCTTCGGTGGATCGAAGAAGTGGCGGTGCAACTATTGTGGATTGGAGAAATCAAGAAGTGTAACATGTGTGAAAGACCACTTGGCGTGCATCCCAACAAAGACATTGGGCCTTGCATAAACGTGCCAATAGAAGTAACGGTAAGTCTCCATGTTTGGTGTCGAAAGCCTATGGGTTTTGAGCTTGAAGAGGATGAATTCTCTCATCCAACATCACATAAGGCTAATGCAGCACAAGTGGGCAAGGAGAGGCGAGTGGGCCTAGTAGCGTTAGCTAAATTGGAGGTGCCAGTGGCCCATAAAAAAGAAGTGTATCCATATCCGTATCGGGTCTAAATGCAAAAAGGATCCCGCTGCCATCTTCTAGTGGTGGTGGGCAAAGGGGCTCCTTACATGGTGCAAGTATCCATACAAGACTTCAGAGGCAAGCAATTGAGGAGGCAACCAGGGAATTCACATGCTTATTTATTTGGTGTGCTATCCCTTGTAATGTGGCCACTACACATTAATGGAAGAAGACAATTAGGGCAGTGAGTGGGAAGGCCCATTACAAATGAATTATGTATACGGGAGCTTTGAAAGGAAAAACCATCCATAGAGCCTCAATTGGAGTTCTTGAAGGAGACACGGGCAAAATATGGATGCACAATATTATGTGATGGATGGTCGGATATGCGTTGGAGGAATGTATACAATGTTTGGTATCTTAATGCAATGGCACTATATTTTTTAAGGCCATCGATGCCTCTGCCTTCAGTCCTATCATTATAGGAGCTTTCATTTGGGAGCACATGCGACAAGTCATCATGAACATAAGAGTCCAAAGTGTGGTGTAGGTGGTGACAATTAATGGAAGCAATTGTGTGTCTATGGGGTGTATACTTAAGGAGGAGTTTCTTAGCGTAGTATGGACTCCATGTGTATTCCATTGCCTTAACTTGCTTATTAAAGATATTGGACAAATATCTTAGGTGAATGACATTTTCAAGATGGCAACAAACATGGTAAGGTTTGAAAAAGAGGCCATTCATCACAAGCATGTTTTGAGCCAATAGTACACTTGAGCTATTGAAGCGCTCTGCCATTAGGTTTGCTTATATATTTATTGTATTGGAGAGGTTGATATGGGTCTGTCCAAATTTGATATAGACCATTGCATGCCAAGAGTGGCTCACATGGAGTGAGAGAGTCTCTTCAAAGGCTCTTGCTTTTAGGCACAATACTTTAAACCAAGATAAGTAAGTTATTGTTTAACTTTTACACATGTAATTATTTAGTATTTATGACTCATTGATGATTGTTCTAACTTCTAAGTTTCTAACTTATTTTATCTTTGATCCATCATCCTTTGCTCTTAAGGGTTGATGAGATTCGTGCAGTGTGGAATGTACGATGGGATTGGTTTCATAAACCAATCCATGCTATTGTGGATATCTTGCATTCCCTTTGGCGCAGTGAGGAGTAGTACACTAGTGAGGAGTTGGAGGAGGGCTTCATGGAGTACATGAAATGCCTCATAGGAGATAATCTAGATATGATGAGGAGAGTAGAGGATGATTTGCTGGTATTCCACAATTATTCTTTTCATTTTGGCCGATCCATAGCTAGGCTTTGAGACATAGTTTCAGCATGTCTCTTAGTGGGAGAAATACGGCAATTGTGCTTTTACTTTGGTATATGACTTTTGACTTTCATATTTTGAATCTCGATAATCTAATGTATTATGTAATTGAGATAACAAGTTCTATAATCTATTGCGTATTTAAATGTTGATTTTGCGGCTTGTCTATTAGCAATTACCTAATCTCAATCTCTTAAATTTGAATAGAAACGCATTGCCATTTGTGTTCTCTCGCAAGATTGTAGTTTAGGGTCTGTTGAGAGAAACTGAAGCACATGGGTCCTCTTCTACACTAAAAAGAGAAACAAGCTCACAACTGCCCAATTGAAGTGTTTAGTATTTTGCCATTGTAATGTTCAACTTTTTGAGAGGATTGCTCTATCTTTTGAGTCTCACAGGTAAATTGATAATGAATAGTATTATATATAATTAACTTTTAAACCTTGATACTTGTCATTGCTTAGAAGTCGGATTTTTAATTGTGATATGTATTAGTATGAACATTGAATATTTAGAATCTTCTCTCATATCTTTGTCTCATTTACCTTTACATGTGAATGTTGATAAGATTGGTTTAGAGAAGGTGTGAGACATCCTAGAGGTATCACAGGAGGAGCGGGATATCTACTCCATGCTCTATGAGGAGCTATGGAGACTAGTGCATGAGACTCGTGCATAGAGGAGGATTAGAGCTACTAGAGTGAGGGCCACACGTGGTCATGCATCACATGTAGAGTCAGAGCCCGAGTTGAGACTGAGGTTGAGGTTGAGATTGCTTCATCTTCTTCTTGATTAGGGTCCTTAGAGCTAGACAAGGAGATAGTGTATGGATCATTGGAGTTCGGATGAGTCATGTGACAGGGCTTATGATACTTAGGAGTTTGTTTAGCATTGTGGATTGCAGTTGCTAGTTGATATTAATGTGAGATGGAAGGATCGAGGTGTAGCTGAGATTCAGTAGACAGTGTGAGAGTGAGAGACAGAGTGAAGCACGACACCCAAGAGAATAGACTGAAAGAGTGTAATCAGAAAGTACAAAGTACAACCCTTAAACCTTAGGGTTGTAGGGGGTGTTCACACCCGACACACACTAAGTGCCCATAAGTGCGTAACATAAGCACATAAGCACATACGACAATAAGACTATAAGTCTGGGGGAAAAAACCTCTCCTACCGAGAGTAAAAAGTGCCCTAGTGTCCTACTGATCACCGACACTCCTATATGAGCGTAGGCGTAAGTGAGGCGTGAGTCAAATACCCAACAAACCCCCCTGGAGTGAAGAGTGATCAAGAGTACAAGGATCATCCGCCACCAAAGGATATGAAATTTAAAGCATCGCGAAATGCTTCAAATTTGTCACGAGGAAGAGCTTTGGTGAAGATGTCTGCCACATTACTGGTGGTAGGACAATAGACAAGGCTGATATCACCTGCATGTAGCCTCTCTCTGACAAAGTGATAATGGATCTCAATGTGTTTCGTGCGGGCATGAAACACTGGGTTCCGTGCCACTGCAATGGCACTCTGACTGTCAGTGAACAAAGGAGTAGGCTCCGTAACAGATACATCCAAATCAGCTAGCAAGCGTCTAAGCCATACGCATTCAACTGTGGTAGTGAAAGCTGCCTTGTATTCAGCTTCACATGACGATGTGGCAACAGTGGATTGTTTCTTGCTAAGCCAAGAAATGCAAGAAGAGCCAAGAAAGAAACAATTGCCACTAGTGCAGTGACGTGTATCGTAATCACCAGCCCAATCAGAATCACTGTAAGCATGTAACTGCAGTGGTTCCCCCTTGGCATAAAGCAACCCAAGAGATCGAGTACCCTGCAAGTAGCGAAAAACACGCTTGACAGCTTGCCAATGTGACATATGTGGCTGATGCATATACCTGCTCAAAGCTGAAACTGCAAACTGTATGTCCGGCCTAGTGTTGCATAGATAGATAAGACATCCAACTGCAGGAGCATATGTATGTATATCAAACAAATCACTGTCATCATGTAATGACAGTTTCAGTCCAGGTTCCATGGGAGTACAAACTGGCTTGCAATCCTGTAAGCCAAACTTCTCAAGAAGCTGCCCAATATACCTTGACTGTGATAGCCCAATACCTCGAGCATCATGTATGAACTGGATGCCCAAGTAGTAATGCAAAACTCCCAAGTCAGACATGTCAAAAGTTTGCTGCAAATTTTGTTTGAATGCTGAAATCTGATCAGCATGTGTTCCAGTGAGCAAAAGGTCATCAACATAAAGACATATAATCAGCATAGATCCCCCTTCTTTACATACGTAAAGGGTAGACTCAGATGAGCTGTTTAGAAACCCCTGACCAAGCAAGAAAGCATCTATTTTTGCATACCAAGCTCTAGGAGCTTGTTTCAAACCATATAGTGCCTTTTTGAGCTTGCATACCAAATGTTCTGAGCCTTCAACTGCAAAACCAATGGGCTGCTGTACATAAACTTCCTCCTGAAGTCCCCCATGTAAAAATGCAGTCTTGATATCTAGCTGATGCACTGTCCAACCATAATGTGCAGCCAAAGCAATCATAGACCTGATGGTCGTCATACGGGAAGTAGGAGCAAATGTCTCCTCATAATCAATGCCCTTTTTCTGTGCGTAGCCTTTAGCTACAAGCCGTGCTTTGTATTTATCAATGGATCCATCTGCTTTCCTTTTCAGTTTGTAGACCCATTTCGTTCCAATGGCTTTCTTCCCAAATGGCAAGGACACCAAATCCCAAGTTTGATTCTTAGTAATAGAATCTAATTCAGCTTGCATAGCTGCCATCCAATGCACACTGTGTTGTGCATCCTCATAACATTCAGGCTCTTCATTATCAAAAGTACTTGCTGCCATAATAAACTCCATGGTATGTGCTGAATCATGCAAACGAGTTGGCCTTCTAGTACGACCAGCCATGGATGTTTCCAAAGGACTATCTTGCATAGTCTGCAAATACCATCTAGGTAACTGTCTAGCTTCCTGACTGTGTGCAAGCTCTTGCTGAATTTCAGTTTCAGCATTATGCTGAATATTCCGATCAGCCAATGGCTGAATTTCTGCACTTTCCATAGGAGCAGCTGGCTGAACATTAGGTTCATTTTCTGAAGCTCCAGCTGAATCACCAAAAGTAATGGGCAGCAGCCCTTAAAAAACATCATGGGCAGCCTGATATGTGTCCAAACCAGCCAAGGATAATTCTGATTTTTCATCAAAGACAACATCCCTGCTGACAAAAACCTTCTTTGTAACGGGATCATAGAGTCTGTAGCCTTTGTTCTCATTGCTATATCCCATAAAAATGCACTTAACAGCCTTGTTGTCCAACTTTTTTCTAAGTACCTGTGGAATATGGGCATAGGTAAGACACCCAAAGGCACGAAAGTGACCAACAGAAGGTTTACGGCTGTTCCAAGCCTCAAAAGGTGTGATGGTCTTCAAGGCTTTGGTAGGGCATCTGTTCAAAATATGGCAAGTACACATGACTGCTTCCATCCAAAAACTATGAGGCAAGCTTTTTGCCTTCAGCATACATCTGGCCATCTCCATGAGTGACCGATTCTTCCTCTCTGCTACCTCATTCTGCTGTGGAGTATAGGCAGTAGTATACTGATGGACTATGCCTTTTTGCTGCAAAAAGGAATTCAGCATAGAGGACATGTATTCCCCCCCTCGGTCCGAACGGAGAGTTTTAATTTTGCATCCAGATTGATTTTCAACAAGTGCACTGAAAGCCAAAAATGCATCATACACTTCTGACTTCTTTTTCAAACAGTAGACCCAGCAAAAACGTGTAAAGTCATCAATGAATGTCACAAAATAATAACAACCGCCCAATGACATGGTTTGCATAGGCCCACAAACATCTGAATGCACCAACTGCAATCTGGTTGTTGCTCTGAAAGCAACATCACGAGGAAATGAGAAACGATGCATTTTCCCTAAAATGCATCCCTCGCATAAGTGCTCAGGAGGTCTCTCCAAGAGAGGTAAGCCATCCAACATCTGAGTACGCTGCAAAAGCATCAAGCTGCCAAAGGTTACATGCCCCAAACGAGCATGCCATAACTCCGCCTGTATCATAGCAGGAGTAAGAGTGGATGTCAAGTATGCCGACTGATCTACTGAAAGAGCATCCAACTCATATAAACCATGACACAAAGATCCTGTCAAGACCAAAATCATGCGTTCTTTATCTCTAACCATGCAACGGTCATCATCAAATGTGACCTGCAAACCACAACGTGCCAAAGAAGAAATAGAAAGCAAATTCTTCTTGATTCCAGGCACAAACAAAGCATCCTGCAGGCGGAGAATAGAGCCATCAATGGCTGTGAGCTGAATCTCCCCAATACCATGAACAAGGTATGATGCATTATTGGCACACTGTACCGATTTCCCAACGGGAGGTGCACTAACTGAAGCAAACAAATCTCTGCGAGATGTAATATGTCTAGAAGCACCACTGTCAAAGAACCAAGTGTCAGCATCCTCTGTAGAGCTAAGTGCTCTATCGGCCCAAGAGATGTCATAACTGCAAGTGTAAAAACAATAGTCCCTGTCCACAACAAAGGACGCGGACTCACTAGCAGTGGAGGGAGTAGTAGAAACAGACATTCCTGACTCCTTCTTCTTCTCTTTGGCAATACGCTTCCTGCACTCAGTGATATAGTGGCCGGGCTTCTTACAATAGTGACATTTTCCTTTTTTAGCTTGCGTCCCCCCTTGTGTCTGATTCTGCGATGTGCCCGAAGTGCCAGAACTTTGTGGAGCATTTTTTACCTTGCTGTTTTTGCCTTTCTGTCTTGCCACAAAAGCCTGCTCAGAGACTATAGCATCCACACCACTATTTTTCCTTGTTTGCTCCTCCTCTAGAAGCAAACTAACCAGCTGAATAAAAGTGAGTGGGTGCTCAGCAATCCTCATGGTGAGGTTCAATGCAGTATGAAAAGACAAGTACGAAGGAGGTAAGGAATTCAAGGTGGTGGATATCAACTGTGCATCCGAAAAATACTCATCTACATTCATGAGCTGCTCTCTCAAGTCCTGAATCTTATTTAAGTCATCCTGCATAGAATCACCCTCATGCATCTTCAAAGTTTCCAACTCTTTCTTCAAGAAAGAGATTCGAGTCTCATTCTTTCCTGCAAACATATGCTCCAAAGTAAACCATGCATCTCGTGAAGAAGATGCCGAACGAATGTGAGGGATGATGGACCGCTGAACTGCCAGAGCAATCAGCGACAAGGCCTGTGCATCACGTGTATCCCAAGCTTTTTGAGCTGCAGTTCTTGGAGGAAGTGGCTAAGGTGGAGCGGGCTGAGGTCCCCGTTGTCCACGTGCGCCATGGGGAGGAGGAGTAACGGGAGCTACAACTCCCGGTCGAGTTTCCTCTCCACTGACATAATCCCATAAATTCTTGGCCACTAATACATTCTTCATCATGAATGACCATAGCGAGTAATTGTTTCCGTCCAATCTGTCTTCCTTGGATACATACGTAAAGACATCACCTCCCTGATTTGCCATGATGACAAATTTCCAAAGACAAATGAGCAATGTCAAAGCAGTATGGACTGGAAATCTGCAAATTTCCAGAAATTGCAGCAAACACACTTCTGCAATTAATGTGCAAGGGTGTACTCTGTCAAAAACTGTCTTTTAATGCACGCTTCCCAAGGTGCAAACAGTGCTCAGCAACACTGTTATATTAAAATCCCCAAAATTTTTGCCAAAATGTTTGTCAAAACAGTCTTTCTGTGACTGTAACAGCAGTTCATATGCAACTGTCCTCAAAATACACAAAAGCCCTAAAATTTCTGATGATCCAGTCCAGAAATTTGCATCAAATTTATCGCATGTATCCTGTGCTGTGCCTGCCGCGTATGAACCTCCTCTTTCAGAACTTTGTTTTGGGCTAAAATTAAAAATTTTTGTTAAAAAAAAAAACACACCTGACGTGGACTGCAGCGGGCGGACATGACGTGTTTCGTGACGTCTGCAACTGGCGGCAAACTGATAATCGGGCGCAATCTGATGACGACGTGGCGCCTGACGGCTGACGATGCTGGCGTCTGACGAACGTTTGCTGTTAAACGTGCTGGAGGCAGGAAGCGACGTCTGACGCTGCGCGCTGGCGGACGAGCAGGCTGACGCGAGCTGTAGGCGACGACTGACTTTGCATGCTGGCTGTCGGACAGACGCAGAGGCAGGTGGCGTGTCACAGGCAGGCGGAGTTGGTGGAGTTGGCGCTGGAGGCTGACGACGAGCAGGCGACTGTTGATGAACAGCACTGGCGTGCTGAAGACTGACGACTTGGAGCAGACGTAGAACAGAGGTGGCTCGGGTGCGGGCAGGACTGCACACTGCAGACAGGAGCTGAGCTCAGAGCTGAGCTCTGATACCAAATGTGAGATGGAAGGATCGAGGTGCAGCTGAGATTCAATGGACAGTGTGAGAGTGAGAGACAGAGTGAAGCATGACACCCAAGAGAATAGACTGAAAGAGTGTAATCAGAAAGTACAAAGTAGAACCCTTAAACCTTAGGGTTGTAGGGGGTGTTCACACCCGACACACTCTAAGTGCCCATAAGTGTGTAACATAAGCACATAAGCACATATGACAATAAGACTATAAGTCTGGGGGAAAAAACCTCTCCTACCGAGAGTAAAAAGTGCCCCAGTGTCCTACTGATCACCGACACTCCCATATGAGCATAGACGTAAGTGAGGCGTGAGTCAAATACCCAACAATTAATACTTATTACTTAGTAGTTAGTAGAGTCTAGTACCCAGTGCTCAGTGCTCACTGGACTTTGGAGTTTGGACAGATTATTCACATGACATAGTTACATGTATCATTGTATCTTGATTTTACTTATCATGTATCTTGGTTTCACTATTCTTGATGCCAGTCTTCAAATCATAAATGATTCATGAGTCATAAATTATAATTTATTTTGTTGTCTTAAGTTTTGAAATCCAAGTCTTAACTGTGTTAAGCTATCTTTAAGTTTTAACCATTGAGTCTTGACTCTTTACTCATGAGTCGTGACACGTGTAATGAATCATGATTTTAATCATATGACATGAAGACTCAAAGTTTTGTATGAAATTTGGGTATATATTATCGTAGGTGTTGATATATTTATATACCTACGTAATACCATATTCATTTATACAATCCGAAACGCCGTTTCTCTATTTTCAAATTTGGCCGAAACTCCAAATTTGATCGAAACTCCAAATTTGATTGAAACTCCTAAATTTCGGTTTTTCTCATTTTTGTTTTCCCTGTTTTTGAAACTCTCCTGTACTATGCTTAAAAGGATTGCTCTATCTTATGAGCCTTCATAGGTAAATTGATAATGAATAGTATTATGTATAATTAACTTTTTAACCTTGACACTTCTCATTGCTTGGAAGCTGGATTGTAAATTGTGATGTGTATCGGTATGAACATTGAACATCTTGAATCTTCTCTTATATCTTTGTCTCCTTCACCTTTACATGTGAATGTCAACAAGATTGATATAGACAAGATGCGAGATAACCTAAAGATACCACAAGAGGAGCAGGATATCTACTCCATGCTCTATAAGGAGCTATCGATACTGGTATATGGAACTCATGCTGTCATAAGGACATGTATTTTTGAAACCTCGCTTAACATGTGGATTAAATTTTAATCACATGATTATGTAAATGTTGCACATGTGACGTGCAACTGGGTTAAAGTAAATTTATGAGCCTGGGACCCGAAGAAATCATGGGATATAAAAGGCAAAAGTTACTATAAGTTATGCCGCATAGATACTTGGTGGTATCTGGTGCCAGTTGTTGGCCTAGATCATCCATTTGGCCATAAGTGTCAGTTGGTGACACTAGAGAAGTGGCGTTTAATGGTACCTAACACCAATTTGATGGTTAAAGATGGCGTAGAGACACTCAGGAATGGAAGTTGCCTAGCCAATTTAATTATTGGCTAGTCAGATTATTTTTCAGGACATCGAAATAGTTATTAGATTAATGTTCAGTATTTAAAGACTGAAAATTAATATTTAATTATGACTAATGCCGGAAAAACCATTTGAGAAGGTTGCCACTTGTCAAAAATGCCCATGCAAGATTGAAAAACGTCTTAAGAGGTTGGAGAGAGGCATTTTTTGTGTATTCAGCCTGCAAGACAGAGGGAGGAGATGCTGCTGGTTTGATTTGCAGCCATTGGAGGACCTTCTGAGGCAGCTAGGGGCAGGAGAAGACCAATCAACAGCAGGTGACAGCATCTACAAGCTATTGAGACAGGGTACGAGTAGTAAATGACTGATTTTCTTCAGTTCTTTGCATCTACAAGCTGTTGTGGCAAGGGAACAACTGCATTTGATTGATTTTCAGTCATTCTTCGTGACAAAACTTTGAATTTTCTCTCTCTGCAGCTTTCTCTCTCATCTCCCAATCATTTCACAGCCTTGCTCTGAAGATCTCAGCATTTGGACCCTTCGAGGTTGAGAAATTGCAAATCTCTATGCTATAAACCCTAATTTACAGTAGAAATTAGGGTTTAGCAGCAGCCTTGGCAAGCATGCCAAAAATTGGAAGCTCCAAGACTTGGATTCAACAGGGCTGAAGGTGAATTTTAGCTAAATTCAAGTGGAGGACTAGCTAGCCATTGAATTTGGGGCATTTCCATTGTCTATGAAGTGGGTGAAGGCCAATTAAGTGCCCGAATGAAGAGGCAAAATAGATTGAAGACTTGGTGGTCACTTTCGACAACAAGGGGAGTTTGGATTGCGAAGGGGATTGGGAGAATTCCATTGTAAATCAACTTTTTCTTCAATAATGCTAAAGAAATACCGAAAGGGGCATCAAATTTAGGGCCAGTCGAGTGTGCATTGTACAAGATCAGTAGGTAAATTTGTATTTTCAGATTCTTATTAATTGTTTTCTGTTGTAGTTGTAATCAGGAATATACCACCCATCCATGGAAGGAAGGTTGGTTTCATGGTTCGGTTGCTGGGATACCACTCAATCCCTTGATTAGGTGGGCCCAAAGCACCTAATTGCAAGCCAAAGCTCTGTGCTAGTGTTGATTTTTACTGTCAGCTGAGAAATTACAGCAATATGTTTTCATACAGTGAGATGGATTCAAGCAATGATGATGCCTCTTAGTATAAATGTTCACATGGAAATGAAGGAAATGCAATGCTTGACCTTGGACAAGGCTAAGACCATGGACAACAAGTTGAAAATGTTGCTGTTGGGCAAGATGCACGGCCTTCAGGGCATAAGGAGGTTGATGACCAGCAAAGTGAAGAGGAATTTGATGACAAGTTCAAGAATTAGATGAGGACAGTAGCAAATCTCTTTGCTGAATTGGCAAAGGATCCTCAATTTACCCGATTTTTGAATGCTCCAAAGAAGGACAACAATGGTAAGAAGAAGAAGATGTTTCCTACACCTTTGGGACAGCAAGATGTACCAAAGATAATGCCAAACCCTTCATTTGAAGCTCCCAAAGATGCTAATGAAATAAAACAGTTGGTACCTACGGGGCAAGGAATGCAAATGCAAGGCCATCACGGAAGGGTCAATCCAATGGATATTGGATAGCCAGGCGTGCATGCTATGATGGGACAGCTAGGATATTTTGGTGGAAGCAGGATTTTTCTTGCTATGGTTGGACAAGGACCGCATACTGGAATGTATGGCACAAATCCCTATGGTATGCAGCAACCAATGCATGGAGTGCAAGGCCCAATGTATTCACGTATGGTTGGAAATATGCAAAACCCTATGTATGGCAGCATTGGCTTGATGCTTGGGGCACAAAGTAGCGTGTTTGGTACTCCATCTGCACCCCCAAATGCTTATGGGGCTCAAGGAATGAATGTTGGTCATGCAAATACTTCGTTTGGCATTGGTTTTGATGTAAATTCAGCAAATGCACCCTTTTTGCAGTAGCTAGTGTATGACAACTTGACACCCAAAGGGGTAGCAAAAGACTTTGATGAGGGTGGAAAAGGAGTGAAGTTTGAGTCCTTTAGCGGTGTACAAGATAGGCTGAAAGCTTTGACTTTCATTCAACAATTTGATGTAGCCTATTCAGGGGGAAACTTCACGGAGTCCTCAAAGATTCAAAAGGCAGCCACTTTCTTGAAAGGGAATGCATTACAGTGGTGGTCCACTCTTTTGATGCAAGGTAGAGCACCATTAACGTGGGCAATTCAAGCAAATGTTTGCATCAAATTGGTTGACAAGTACCTTTGAGGTGGACATCATGACAGCTTGGAATAAGCTGGATGCTAAGGAATGTAAAAATTTGGAGCAATATAATAAGAAGTTTTGGGATGCATTGCTGCCTATTACTTCTTATTGCTCCACCCCTTCATGAGCAAGTGGAAAATATGTTTGTGGGTTGCCCAAAGAAATCAGGGATTTTTGCATTAAATCCACTATGTTTAGCATGTCTCAAACTTATAGAGACTATTGCTACAGCCGATGCTTTGCTGCGTGGGAAGGATTTGGGCTTCCTAGAGAGTGGGGAGAAGCTGAATAAAAAGTTGTCTAAGGCTGAGAAAAGGGGCAGATATGAAAATCAGCTTGAGGGCAAAACAACAAAGAAAGGGCTCAAGAACATTGGCACAACGTAGGGAATTGATGGTTGCAAATAAATATTTTATTTGTGAACAAGAGGGTCACATTGCAAGGGACTGTCCCAATAGGCAGCAAGCTAGAAAATCAGAAAATCAGGGAGATTCTAAAGGAAAGAAGTCCAAAACATCAGTGGGATTGGTGTCCGATGTTGTTAGTGATCAATCCAATGATGATGCTACTGAGTTGTGCAGAGCATGGGACAAAATTAGGGATTAGTATGCAATGATTTTCTTTGATAATGGTGCATGAGCCAACTTCATCTCTGTTGACATGGCGGCCTGTCTAGGCATCAGAGAGGATGAGATGGGACCCATGGGGGAAGTTGGAATGGCATGTAAAGGCCATGTAGAGCCCATCACATTGCTTATTGGAAAGCTTCGATTGCATATATACAAGGATATGTGGACAACGAAGAGTTCTTCATTACTCCACTTGAGGGTTGTGATGTATTGCTTGGTATGCCATGGTGTCACCGTATGCATGCAGTGATTGATTCTCGTGTAAAAAAGATCACTATTCAGCATAAGGGAAAGGAACTCACACTTGATGTAAAGTTGAAAGGTGAATTTGTCCCTGTTGTATCTGCAGCTGCCATTTGCAAAGTAATGAAAAATCATCTTTCAGCGTTCTTGGTTTTTTCTAAGCATAAAGATGATAGTGAGAATGTTGGGAACATGTCTAAGTTAAAGAAGGATCGCATGTCATTTCTGAAAATGTATGCTGATTGCTTCTCTCAGTCACTTCCAGGGCAGCTACTGCCTGAAAGGCCAGAAGATTATGACATAGATCTTATCCCTGGAAGTAGCCCACCTAATAAGCCACCCTACAGAGTCAGTGCAACCCAACAGGATTATGAGTTAGGTAAATGAGTTGTTAGAAAAAGGATTGATTCAGCCCAACTTATCTCCTTTTTGTTCTCCAGTGCTTTTGATGCAGAAAAAGGATGGTTCATGGCGTATGTGCATTGATTATCGTGCTTTGAAGAAGTTCACGATAAAGAATCACTTTCCGATTCCTCGGATCGATGATGTTATGGATAGATTGCAAGGGACAGCTATATTTAGCCATATAGATTTGAAAAGTGGGTATCATCAGATACACATTAGACCAGGAGCTGTGCCTAAGACATCTTTTAGGATATCTTTTGGATTGTATGAGTTTCTTGTTATGCCTTTTAGACTTACAAATGCTCCTGCCACTTTTAATCGGATGATGGATCGTATCTTCAAGCCACATAGAGGATCCGTGGGCACTTTCTTTGATGACATGATTGTCTACTCAAAGAATGAGATAGAGCATCGAAGATACTTGGATATTGTGTTCAATGAATTGTGTGACCATAGGCTGGTTATTAATGACAAGAAAGTGAAATTTTCTTGCATGAAATCGACTTTTTGGGGCATATTGTATCGGCTGATGGTATTTGCATGGACCCTGCAAAGGTTGAAGCAATACGATCATGGCCACCTTTGACGAATGTGCATGAGATCCGTAGCTTCGTGGGTTTATATTCTTACCGCATGTGATTGTACATGATAAAGATATCAAGTTCATATTGAAATGTCGGATCTAGAGCATGGCATCAGCTATGGAGGAGGTTGGAAGATGAAGACTAAATTCATGTTGACATAGACAATGAGTAGACAACTGTTACACAAGTGAATTAGGTTCCAAGATGGAAGCTTTCTCATAAAGAAAATCTTGTTTATTGGACTGACAATGACACTAATTGAAAGAGGAAAGCATCGTGATATTATATTCATCATTATGAAAGCGATAGTCAAGTACAATTCTTTATAGAAGTTGGGTTGTTCCACTCTCCTCACTGTGCATATGGGATTCAAGACATCTCTTCCTAGAGCATACATCATTTGTCTATTACTATGCAGAAGAAGGATGTGCCATTTAGATGGACAACAATGGAAATTTCAGCATTTGAAAAGTTGAAGGAAAAGATTACTTCAGATCCTGTGCTTGTGTTGCCCGATCTAAGGAAGTCATTCATAGTTCAATGTGATGCATGTGGTAACAACATTGAAGACTTGCTGGTCACTTTAGACAGCAAAGGGAGTTTGGATTGCGAAGGGGATCAGGAAAATCCCATTGTAAATCAACTTTTTCTTCAATAAAGCTAAAGAAATACCAAAAGGGGTGCCAATTTGGGGCCAATCGGATGTACATTGTCCAAGATCAGTAGGTAAATTTGTATTAATTGTTTTCTGCTTGTAATCAGGGATTTACTACCCATCCATGGAAGGAAGGCTGGTTACACATGCACAGAGGAGAGCTAGAGCCATTAGAGCGAGGGCCACACGTAGTTGTGCATCACAGGCATTGCAAGAGCCTAAGTCTGAGGTTGCTTCAGCTTCCAAATAGGGTTCTCGGAGTTGGATGAGCAGATGGTGCACGGATTTTCGAAGTCCGGATGAGTCATGTGACATGACTTGTAATGCTCAAGAGTTAGTTTAGCTTTGCAGATTGCAATATCTAGTTGTTCATTTGATGTTGATACTTATTACTCAGTAGTTTCCAGAGTCTAGTACTCAATGCTTAGTGCTCACTGAACTTTGGAGTTTGGACAAATTATTCATATGGCATAGTTACATGTATCATCGTATCTTAGTTTTAATTATTATGCATCTTGATTCCATTGTTCTTGATGTTGGTCTTCAGATTATTAGATGATTCATGAGTCATAAATTATAATTCATTTTGTTGTCTTAAGTTTTGAAAATTGAGTCTTAAATTTGTTAAATTATTTTAAGGTTTAACTATTGAGTCTTAACTCTTCACTTGTGAGTCGTGGCATGTGTAATGTATCATGATTTCAATCATATGACATGAAGACTCAGAAGTTTTATATGAAATTTGGTTGCATTTGTTGTAGGCATTGATATATCTACATACCCACATAATATCGTATTTATTTGTACAATCCGAAACGCTATTTCTCAGTTTTCAAAATTTGGCCGAAACTCCGAAACTCTGGTTTTCCTTGTTTTTGTTTTCCCCGTTTTTGAAATTCCCATGTACTGTGGTACATAGGCTTTTAGCAAGCTAACATGGAATACATTGTGGGTTTTCATGAGTTCAGGAAGTTGCAACTTGTATGCATTAGTCCCTAGGTACGTGATGATTTTGTAAGGTCCATCATATCTTGGGATTAGCTTCTTGAATTCACCCAAAGATAGTGAACTTTTCTTTGGGCAGATACAGAGGAACTCTACGTCTCCTTCCTTGAAGATTCTCTCGTCTTCGAGAAGCAAACATTTGCCACCAAAATGATGTGCAGAAACTCTATGTCTCCTTCCTTGAAGATTTGCTCTTGTCTTCAAGAAGCAAACATTTGCCACCAAAACGATGTGCAGACATATCACTTAAACACAATAGACAGCCTCTGAAAGTGTACGGCGAGCAAACACAGATTTAGGGAGTCTTGATCAGTGCCGGCGGGTGAAGCTGGACAGCTCAAAAGAGTAGACACCAGATTGAAAAGGATCAAGCTGATGCAGACAACAGCGGCTGCAGCAGTTTTGGTGACATGTCAAGCTGTATGGCAGTGCTGGATTGTAACAATGGACAAAAATGGTGATGTCAACAATAGGTGACAGATGCAGAGTGATTAATGCAGGTTGGAACAGGTCAACAGCAGCAAAACACAGCTTGTGAGGGATGGCAGCAGGTCGGAAATGAATTGTGAGCAGGAGATAGTTTGGATGTAGATATGAGTTGGTGGACGCCAAATCCAGAGTTGAGACATTTGCTGGAAGGGGTGTGGATAACAGTGAACATGCACCAACAATTTGCAAAACAAGGATGGGCTGATTGGTGGGCAGCTTGTCTATATGAGTGGATCCTCCCAAATCAGGATTTGGATTATGGGACACAAACACTCTCTAGGAATGTGTTTTTTAAAAATGAAAGTTTGGTAATTTACATGTTTTGGGGCTGTTGTAAAGACCTTATTAGTATATAGTGCATTTTTAGCTCAACATTCTCTCAAGTCAATTATTTCATAATGTGGGACCCAAGACCTTGAGATATTAGTTGGTGCCAAACGCAAAAGTTGTAATAAGTTAAGTGTGACAAGTACTAGGTAGTATCCAGTGTCAGATCCAGGCCTAGACTAATTTATTAAGCATTAATGTCAGTGGTGGTAACATTAGAGACTAGGCATTAATTAATTAATAAATATTAGTCTACGGATCAATAATTGCTTAGGGATACTTGGGAGACAAATTGGCCTAGCTAATATAATTATTGACTGGTGAAGTGATTATTTTGAGCACTAGAGTAATCATTAAATTGATTTTCACGATTAATATTCTGAAAATTAATTCAATAAGCTAGATAATGCTGAAAAATGGGATTGGAAGGTTGCACTGGCAAAACTTGCCCATATAAGTGGGAAAGACGTTTTTGATGTTAGAGAGAGAGAGAGAGAGAGAGAGAGAGAGAGAGAGAGAGAGAGAGGGTGATTCCTATTAGAGTGCAGCGAATACGGAAGCGTATGGACAAGACTGAAAGACAATGAACACAAGAGAAAAGAGAGAGAAGAATGCAAAAATTTACAGTCAATGAATGTTGAAATAAAGAGGGTAGATGTACAAAGGTTGTTGGTGTATCTCCTTGGGCTAGATCTCTCCCTCCAATCGTGCAATGAGGAATTGAAGAGGGCAGGCTGAAATGGGCTATAAGTAGCTAGAAAAAAAAGGGAGAAATATGGCGGGTTGGCCAGATTTGTCTAGCTGATTATTGTCAAATTTGGCTGACCTGCCAAATCTGGCTAACTAAAAAGTTACACTAACTGTGATAAATACAACTTGGTTGCATGGCACTGTCTTGCCATGAAAGATGCACGGATATTGGCGATTGTTGGAAATAATATCCAAACTGACAAGAATAATAAATAATTCTCTTCGAGAGAACTGATTGCAAGAATAGAAACTTGAGAAATGCTAGTCCAAGGGATGACTAATCTCTAATATCCCCTCTCACATCTTGGATGCGGCATAAGGCTCAAGGATTTAGAGTGCTATCGGAGAAAGACTTGAGGAAGCGCCTTTGTAAACAAATCTATAAGATTATCCTTTGTTATGCAGTAAACCACATCAATGGTCTTATCCAAGATCTTCTCTTAAATAAAATTATACTGAATCTCAATGTGCTTTGACCTAGCATGGAACATTGGGTTCCATGCCAAAGCAATGCAACTCTCATTGTTGCAATGAAGTGTAGTTGGACATGTTTGAGGACAACCAAGCCCTCCTAGTATTTTTGAAGCCACACTGTCTCACACGTGGAAGAAGTTGCTCGAAACTCCATCTCTATGAAAGCTTTTGTGGCTATGAAATATATGTTTGTTAGAAATTTAAAGTGTTTTATGTAGTTACCTTGGTGTTTTTGCTGCCTTGTCTCAACAGCCTGTAGATGCTGTCACCTGCTACTGTTGATTGGTCTTCTTCTACCCCTGGCTGCCTCAGAAGGTCCTCCAATGGCTGCAAATCAGACCAGCAGTCTCTCCTCTCTCTTTCTTGTAGGCTGAATCTCCAAAAAATGCTTCTCTCCAGCCTTTAAAGACGTTTTTCAGTCTTGTATGGGCATTTTTGAAAGTGGTAGCCTTCCCATATATTTTTTCCAGCATTTCTCATAATTAAATATTAATTTTCAATCTTTAAATACTGAAAATTAATCTAATAATTATTTCGGTGTCCTGAAAAATAATATGATTGGCCAATAATTAAATTGGCCAGGCAACTTATATTCCGGAGTGTCTCTGCGGCATCTTTGACCATCAGATTGGTGTTAGGTACCATTAAATGCCACATCTCTAGTGTCACTAACCGACACTTATGGCCAAATGAATGACCTAGGCCAATAATTGACACCAGATACCTCCAAGTACTTGTGCAAAATAACTTATAGCAACTTTTACCTTTGACGTCCTGTGATTTCCTCGGGTCTCGGGCTCGTAAATTTACTCTAACCCCAGTTACACCTCACATGTGCAACATTTACTTAACCATGTGATTAAAAATTAATCCACATGTTAAGTGAGGTTTCAAAAATACATGTCCTCATGACAGCCCCTCCCCTTGAAATCCTTGCAATCGTCCTCGATTGCACTGCCAAATGCATCAAAAGCAAAGTACTACACTGGAATTTCCATAGGGCATCATAGTCAACACAACATTGCGCTCTGCTGTTCAATCATTCTTATGCCCAATATATGCTGAAAATTACCAGCCAACATAACATAGCATAAGACTCACAAAGAATCTCAAAAACATTTCCAAATTATCATGTGACATGTCCATTTCTCATGAGCTCAACTCATCTGGCAAAACCAAACCATAGCATAGCATAACCAAGCATAAACCATGGCTAAAACATCAATGACATCAATATGCTTTTGTCCATGGAACTAGATGTAAACCATTGAAAACTAAGCATAATCTGATCATAAACTGATCACTTGCTGATCTAAGAACTGATCACAAACTACTGCAAATGTGACCCCAAACTGATCACAAACTCATTGCAAAAATTGAGTAGCAATCAATGCAAAAAGTGATGCACAACTGATCCAAAAAGTGACCATAAACGGCTCTCAAGCTGATAAAAATTTGAACTGAAATTGATCAGATTTTTTATCTCAAAATTGAGGTAAAATTAATGCTAAATTGATCATAAGTTGATGCAAAAGTATAGTTCTAGTGCTCGGGTGAAACTCATACTCATCTGCATACATCTCATAGTGACTAGTACACTAAGTAGTGATCTCATGGGAAACATACAGTCAGCGCAGTACCTTGGATGCATGTTGAATACATCCGTGATCCACTATATACGAGAGTTGTCCATAACTGGAGGAGTGGAAGTGCTATCTCCCCCTTGAGCATCAGGCAATACTCCGGACCCTTGCTCTGCTGAACCTGACGGAGCTTGAACTAAAGTCAGCTCTAACTGAAAGGCATCTAGGTAAAGCTGCAACAACTAAGGATGGTCTGCCAAGTCATCCTCTTCCATCCATTTGGCATCCATTGGTGAATAATTCTGAAATTTCACCAAATATCTTATGGAAACTTTACCTTTGACCTTTCTTTCCTTATGTGCCAAAATCTGCTCAGGTATCAAAATCTCATCTAGCTTCTCAACCTTAGGTTGAATTTCAGTAGACATATTCTCTGGCACATCACCATGAAAAGGGCTCAATAAAGTGACATGAAAGGCATTGTGTATCCACCAATGTGGAGGTAATTTCAGCCGATATGCCACATCACTGATCTTCTCCAACACCTTGAAGGGCCCATAGTATCTCATACTCAACTTCGTATACAATCTTTCTCTTGCTTTCATCTTTTTCAGCCGTGCCTTTTCAAATCACGGCAATACATAATCGCCCTCTGCAAAGTGCAAAGCACGCCTATGACGATCAACTGCTCTCTTTTGCTTATCTTGTGATCTTTGAAGCACATATTTAACCTTCTGATAAGCTGCATCCAAGTTTTCCACATAACGATCAGCCTCAAAGATCTTATCCTTTGTTTGCAGAGTAGGTGGTACCTTCTTGCCACCCTCAACCATCTCAAACAGAGCTTTGCCCGTAGAACTATGCACTGTGTTGCTATAAGCAAACTCAACCAAGGGCAAATACTACTTCCACTGTGCCTTGTGGTTTGAAACATAGCACCTCAAAAGATCTAACACTGTGGAATTTGCTTCCTCAGAATGACAATCTGTCTGCGGATGGAAAGATAATGAGAAATTCAGCGTGGTACCCATATTCTCAAACAAGCCCTTCCAAAATAAACTGGTCATCCGGGGGTTTTGATCACTAATGATCGACTTTGGGATACCATGATACTTAAAGATGTATTGCAAAAACAATCGTGCCATATGATCAACCTTTATTTTCTTCCTCATTGGAATGAAATGGGCTTGTTCGCTAAACTTGCAAATGATAGTCCATATCCCATTATTCCTTGTAGGTGTCTTAGGAAGCTAAAAAATAAAGTCCATTGCAATGCTCTGCCAAGGCCTATTTGGAATAGGCAAGGGCTGCAATAAACCCAACATCTTTTGCCTATCATGCTTTACCTTCTGGCATATGATGCATGTCTTAACAAATTGTTCTACATCATGCCTCAAAGCTGGCCAATAAAAGAAATGCTCCACTGCCTTGACTGTGGCATCAATACCTTTGTGTCCTGCATACGGAGGAGCATGACTTTTAGTGATAACTTTAGGCCTTAACTACTTGTTGATACAGAGTTATCCATGCATCATCAGAAATCCATCTCTTAGCACAAAGTGTCCATGCCTTTGGCCATTGCAAAGCTGATCATAAACATTAGCAAAGTTTGAATCAGCAACATATTGCTCTTTCGTGGCATCCAACGTAGTGTGATAAACCATACTGACAGCTGAAATTTGTGGCTTACGTGACAATGCATCACTTTTCCCACTTTTTCTTTGCGATCAGTTCCTCTTTCCAGCCCTATTTTTCAGATCTGCCCTGATTTTCAGCTTTATTTTCAAATTTACCCTTTTTCTCAGTCTTTGACTCTTTGACATGTGACTTGGCATCGTCATCGTGGAATCTTGCATCCTTTCCACGTAGCAATGTGTTGGTTGTAGTAGTAGTTTCTATAAGCTGAGACATGCTGGAAATAGTGGACTTAATGCAGAAATCTCGAATTCCCTTTGGCAAACCACAAATATACTTCTCCACCTGCTCATGGAGGGGTACTGTGCGATAAGAAGTAATTGGCAGCAATGCATCCCAAAACTTCTTATTATATTGATCCAAGTTCTTGCAACCTTTGGAATTCAACTGATTCCAAGCTCTCATAATGTCTTCTTCAAAGGTACTTGTCAACCAATTTGAAGCAAACATTTGCTTGAAATGGACCCAAGTGGTAGGTGACTTCCCTTGAATAAGAAGTGTAATCCACCACTGCAATGCATTTCCCTTAAAAAATGCGGCTGCCTTGCATATCTTAGATGCCTCTATGAAGTTGCCTCCAGAATAGGCTGTATCAAATTGCTGAATGAAAGTCAAAGCTTTCAGCCTATCTTGTACATCGCTGAAGGACTCAAACTTCACTCCTTTTCCATCCTCATTATAGTCTTTTGCTGCTCCTTTGGGTGTCAAGTTGTCATACATTGATTGTTGCAAAAAGGGTGCATTTGTTGAATTTACATCAAAACCAATGCCAAACGGAGCATTTACATGACCAACATTCATTCCTTGATCCCCATAAGCATTCGGGGGTGCAGATACAGTACCAAACACGCAACTTTGTGTCCCAAGCATCAAGCCAATGCTGCTATATATAGGGTTTTGCATATTTCCAACCATACATGAATACATTGGGTCTTGCACTCCATGCATTGGTTGCTGCATACCATAGGGATTTGTGCTATACATTCCCGTATGTGGTCCTTGTCCAACCATAGCAAGAAAAATCCTGCTTCCACCAAAATATCCTGGCTGCCCCATCATAGCATGCACGCCTGGTTGTCCAATATCCCAGGTCATCTTGATTGCAGGAAGTCTACTTTAGGATATGTGTTTGCGCTCATAAGGAGAGTAGTCTCTTGGATATCCAGGCTGGAAAAGTGTGTTGCATTGTCTACTACAGAGACAGAGTATGTGGCTATCACTGAGGCATGCAAGGAGGCTCTATGGCTTTCACGTTTGGTAAGAGAGCTTGGTATTACAGAGGTTCCTATCCTTCACTGTGATAGTCATAATGCTATCATGCTAGC
This sequence comes from Lygodium microphyllum, assembly GCF_053477565.2. NCBI lineage: Eukaryota > Viridiplantae > Streptophyta > Polypodiopsida > Schizaeales > Lygodiaceae > Lygodium > Lygodium microphyllum. The sequence goes on along the minus strand of NC_141153.1, from coordinate 85,835,397 downwards.
ACAAAATCTTGTCTTTCATGCAAAGACAGAGCACATACAGGTGAATATCATTCTATCAGGAATGTACTCGATAGCAAGAGCATTGAGCTTGTCAAGATACATATCGATGATAACCTTGCAGACCTTCTCACAAAGGGTCTTTCAATAGAGCGGTTTGCTCATTGCTGGAAGATGATGGGGGTTGAATAGTATATGTGTATTTCAGCATTGTATGTACATAGACTTAGCTTATTATTTTCTCTACCTTCAGGCACATTGCCTTCAGGTGGGAGGTTGTTGGGAATAAAGGGTCATTGTACCTTTTATGGTGTTCAGGTGTGCACGCACCCTAACACATATACTATATGTATATATATTATCAAAAACCTAAAGTGGTACTTTGAGATTGTACCCACATTGAGTCTTGTGCTCTCTCTCTCTCTCTCTCTCTCTCTCTCTCTCTCTCTCACTCTCTATGCACTCACTCACTCTCACTGTGCAAACCACAACATCGCATGTCTCAATCCTCGTGCACTCCACTGACATTCTATGCCTCTGCCTTGGCCTTGGCTGGAGGATCCAAGTCAGAATTGGAGGAGGCGGACGAGTTTACAGAGTTGTCCATATCTTGCTTTTTCTTCTTCGTCTTCTTCTTTCTTGAAGCCGCTAACTCTTTGCAATCCTTGCGCATATGTCCCTTCTTACCATAGTGATAACATTGGGCCTTTGATTCTTTCTTGTCTCACCCTTCTTTAAAGCTACGAATGCCTCATTGGAGCCACCATACAACGATGGAAGTCTCCCCTATAACCGTAAGACCCCTCATACTGAAGTAGCATCAAGGACATATGTGTAAAGCTCATTGTTGTTGATGACATCTGGGCATCGAAAGCATTGGCCACTCTACCAAACTTTTGAGGGAGCTTGTAGAGCATACTCCCCACAAGATGAGCCTTTGGGAGAGCAGATTGTATATGATGAAGTTGATCCTATACCTAGGTTACACGAGGCAAGAATGACTAGATAGTATCCTTTGGCTCAAACTTCATCTAGTGGAGTTGTCCATAGAGGGTAATTGCACGCATAGTTGAGGGAGCCTTGTATACCATTTGAAGTTTCGCCCATATCATTGAATCAGTTCTACAGGAGGTGACTGCTGGAAGAACCTCTTTAGAGATACAACAAAGAAAAGCAGAATATGCACATGCACAATTGGAATCCCATGTGAGTATGGCTTCCTTGTAGTTGTCCTCAGTCGAAATCAATTGGAAGAGGAGTGAGTGCTTAGGAAGCTCAATAGCTCCAAAAACAACATACCATAACTGCTTTTGCACTAACCATACTTATTGAGAAACCCTCCACCCGCAGTTTGCGTTTTTGCGTTTTGTGTTTAGGGTTTGCAGCCCCAAAAAGGGGCGCCATCCTAGACTGATTGTGCCTATTTATAGGCCACTCATTCATTTCTCACGGCTGATTCATTCAGTCCGTCACCTCTTCTCTCCAACATCTCCACTATCCTCACATCCCTTTAGGAGGACATTGCGGTTCGTGGCTATCTTCATCATATTTCTTTTGCTACAACACCCTTGTTCCCTTGTATCACATTCACTCCATGATTTAGAACTTCCATTCATCAAAGTTTCTTCTCTCTTCTCTTCTCTTCTCCATGTTTGCCGCCGTGTTCCTCTCCGCAAACCCTATTGTCTCATTGGTACGTCATCTTTTGACACGGTATTAGAGTTGGATCTGCTCAAACAACGGCAAAGATTCTCCACTCCAATAAAGGCAAAGATCGGTGGCGGGTTTAGTATCCACTTCTCTTCTTCTTTCGTTGCATCAAAATCTTGTTTTTGCAGGTTTCAGGTGTTTTCAGCTTGCTGCCCACACCCCTTTAGCGGAGGACATCACAGTCTTAGCTGTCCCTTGCTGTTATCCATAGTCTGGTGCCTGTTTCCAGCCTTCCACCCGCAGTTTGTAGTTATTTACAGCAGAACAACTGCTGTTGATCACTCTCCAACAGAAAATAATCTCGTTTTTACAGTTTTCAGGTATTTTAGCTCGCTGCCCACACCCCGGATGTGGAGGACATCATGGTCCCAGCTGGCCATTGCTATCTACAACAGTCTGGCGCCTGTTTCCAGCCTACCATACACTATTCGGAGTTGATTTCAGCATATTGACTGCTGCTGCTGGTTTTTCCTGCGTTTTTAGTGATTCTCTCTCTTGCAGCCTGCGTTTTTAGTATACTTTCTCCTCACTTGCGTTTTTCTATTGGTTGCAACCTCTAACTGCTGGTCGCATCCTCCACCCACTGACAGCTCACTTTCAGCCCTTCCACTGCCCTCCCACCCCTTGAGGTGGACATTGCGGTTCGTGCTTCACACTGCCCTCACACTCCTTGAGGCGGACATTGCGTTTCGTGGTTCATGGTGGCTGACCTCTTCTTTCTTCAGCAAGGCACACTGGTATCCATGGCTTCTTTACCAACAGATGACTAGACTACTGGGTGCTCCTATTGTGGCATCACCGGATACACCATCGATGCTTGCCGACTTGACCTTTGGTCCCCACCCCCTCAAAGTATATGCGTCTTCCACCAAGCAGTTCTTGTGCCACCTCTTCTTTCTGGGCTACAAAGATCATTCTGCATTGGCTATCAGAGTACTATGCTCAAGGCAATAAGATGCACCCGATGCGCACTAAGTCCTTTCGGGCACATGGAGGATTGATTGGCGCTACGACCTCCTGGAGATCGTTGCAATGCCAGCAGTAGTCTTCTCCCACCTATTTTCAGGTACCGTGGCTTCCACGACCTAGGGATTTGCATTTCACTCCATTGAGAGACAATGATTGTTTAATACCGTCTCCTCATCAGTCCGCTTCTTTGAGAGACGGTGGCTGCTCGAGTTCTTCCTCTTGTTCGGCTACCCAGTTCGCTCCACTGAGAGACAGTGACTGTTGCCCACCTATTGCTCATTTTGAGTCCCACACTTTCCCACCCTCGACTACTCAGGTTCGAGAGGCTACCTTTGGGAGCTCTTCGGACCCCAAATACCTTCTTCGGCAACCGGTGGCACTTCCTTCGTCATTAGACATTTCAGAGTTCATGATCCATGAGTTTTTGGATTCCCTATCTACTTCAGAGGGGGATTCAGAGTGGGATGTTATTTCTTTGCTCTCAAAGGGGACATCTACTTCTTCTTCGACTTCAGCAGGGGCCCCTCCACCTCCCACCGCAGAGGGGGAACCTACTCCACATGAAGTTTTTCACCCATCCTCTACTTTCTTGGGGTGGCTCTCTTCGACGAGTCATCTCTTCTACTGATATCCAGTATCTTTAGGTACCACCTAGATCGAGACCTTGGAGGTTCAGTTGCGACTTGGTGATGAGGCCATTGTATTCCTTTCAACCTAGATACATGAAGCTAGTGGCTTCTCTCCCGAGGTTGAGTTTCAGGTTCTCCAGTTCACTCTGTCCATTGTTCTTTACTGTAGACTCCCTTTCCGGTGGAAATCTTGGATCTTAGGGATCCTCTACATCTTCCTTCTCCTCTTCTCTTCTTGCCTTGGTCACTTGGTCAGCATGGAGCCACCTCCCGAGATTGAGTATGGTCATATCCTTATGATTCTCGGTACCACGCAAAGTCCGACATTCCTCTTATGCATTGCATGTTTTCATCATCTTTGTACTAGGGCGCTTTGGCAAGTGAACAATTTTCCCACGAGGGACACTGTCCAAGTGGCACTTGTTGCATGAGCATTCTTCAGCATGTAGCATTGCATCTCCACCTCACTCTTCTCTTGTTTTCCTTTTTGGGCTTGAGAGGGGGTGTTGAGAAACCCTTCACTCTTTACCCGCAGTTTGCGTTTTTGCATTTCTGTGTTTTGCGTTTAGGGTTTGCAGCCCCAAAAAGGGGCGCCATCCTAGATTGACTGTGCCTATATATAGGCCACTCTCTCATTCATTCCTCCCGGCTGATTCATTCAGTGCATCACCTCTTCTCTCCAGCCTCTCCACTACCCTCACACCCCTTCAGGAGAACATCGCGGTTCATGGTTTGTGGCTATCTTCATCATCTTCCTTGTGCTACGGCACCCTTGTTCCCTTGTATCACATTCACTCCATGATTCAGATCTTCATCATTCCATTCATCAAAGTTTCTTCTCTCTTCTCTTCTCTTCTCCATGTTTGCCAAGTTCACTCCATGTTCCTCCCTGCAAAACCTACTGTCTCGCTGGTACGTCATCTTTTGACGTACTTTCATAACAGCACTTCATGCTAGGTAATTAGGGCCATGAAGTTTTTCATCAATAGGACAACAAGGCAAAGCCATCTAGAGAGGATAGGGAGAGAAAATAAAGGAAAGAAGAGGGGTAGAGAGAGAGTACAGCTATAACACAGCACAGATTGCACTAAACAGAGTTCACATGTAGTGTCAAGGGTAACTAATTAGTGATCATGAAATCTGCAGAAAATGGGAAGAATTAGCCAAGATAAGATGGACCGAGGCTTCAGGAACCCAAGAGGCTGCAAATGCAAATGTTGCAGGGAGTAAACGTAGACAAACAAGCATTAAATGCTGGAGCAGCATTAAAATAATGCAAAAAAGCAATAAACACAGGCAGTGCCAGTGTTAAATGCAGTCAACAATCTTTGGAGGAGAATCACAGCAGCAAAACACAAATATTTGATAGCTGAAAAATCCCAGGAATTGGTCGCCTAGTTGCAGCAGAAAAAGATGATTAGTAATCAGTAGGAAAAACAACAACACAAATGTAGATTTTGAGCTCTAATACCATGTCAGAAGTGGATGCAGCAATGGAAGTATGGAAGGATGCTGAAATAAATTGGTGAACAGAAGATAGAAGAGAAAGGAAAGAGAAACACAAGAACACTGCAAAGGAGAACTCAGAGATGTGCTTGGGAAATGGAATCCATATACCAAACATGAGACAATCGCATACAAGTGTGAGTCACTGGCTGTGTGGGCGTTGGCAGTGGCTCCCTCTCTCCAATGAACCTTGCATTGGAATGTGCAAGTTGTAAATGAATGAACTGTGGAGGAGGAGCTCGAATATATAGCACAAAATAATGCCATAAATATGACCAGGTCGGCCAGCATTTAATGCTGGTAGTCCAGCAATAAATGCCAAAATAATAATCATAATGACAATAAAAAAATTACCTAAATAACACTAAAATGCCTATCCCACAAAGGCACATCCTAGACTCACTCATGAGCTGGCTATATTGCTAACAACCGTGAGAAGTGATAGTGGTGGTGAGTTTGTCTTCCACCAATTTTCTGAGTCTTACACAGGCACGACATTCAACATCAACTCATCTTTGCCAACTCCCCTTCATAGAATGGAGCTGTAGAGTGTAGGAACCAAACTGCGATGAACATGGCATACACTATGCTGTTCATAGTAGAGCTTCCCAAGCGCCTATGGATTGAGGTTGGTAACACTTTGACGTGCGTCCTCAACCGGTGCTCAACTGCGAGAGTTCCTAAAAACCCCCCTTCAAGGCATTCTTTGATATGTAGTTTGTAATCTTCTACCTTAGAGTCTTTGGGAGTCATGCGTTCACACATACTAATGACAAGATAGAAAGCTTATGCCTTGAGTAAAGCTCTTGCTATTTGTAGGCTATTCTTCGGAAGCAAAAGCTTACCAGCTGTTTAATCTTAAAAGAAACGAAATCATTCCAAGAAGAGATGTTGCCTTTGACAAGAGAGATATTGTATAGCCCTCTACATTGGCTTACGAGCCTATTTCTCAGCTTACATTACTCGAGATAGTGTCATCAAAGCTTGGTCTATTGCTCGCTCCTAACCCGCTTGTAAAGGCTTCAACTTCCAAGGATCCATTACGTTGCTAGTATCAACATGCCATGTAGGACTAGATTCCATCCCAGAGTGCTCCAAAAGATTTGCAAAACTTACACCTACTGCATCATTTGTCTCTATCTTTGTGCAATATTATATAGTGCATTCTTAGTGGAACAATTGAAAGGAGGATCTAAGCATCCCCAATGGCAAGAGGCCATGGGAAAAGGATCTTGAGAGTATCACATACTTTGGTGGATCATCCGGGTCACAAGAAGGTCATTGGGACTAAGTGGATTTTCAGAACAAAATTGAAAGTTGATGGAATCTTGGATAAGTACAAGGCTTGCCCCATGATACAAGGGTTTTGACAAAAGTAAGGAATTAACTATGAAGAAACCTTTTACACCGACTATGCAAGTGGCATCATTCTGTCTATTGATTGCACTGACTACTCATTAGAGCTGGCCTGTGTATAAGATGGATGTCAAAAGTGGCTTTCTAAATGGTTATTTGGAGGAGAAAGTCTATGTGGAGCAACCTCTTGATAGGCTGCCCAGCACTTAGCCCATCCTTGTTTTGTAGATTGTTGGCACCTGTGCTCTGCTGTTCATATCTCGTCCAGTTGATATCTCAATTTGAGGTTGCTATCAATGAGCTCGTGCCTACATCCAAACTATCTCTTACCGCTAGCAACTGATTTCCAGCTTGCTGCTATCCCTCATAGGCTGGTTTTGCTGCGGTCGACCTGTTCCAACATGCATTTTATCACTCTATAGCATTGCTAATATCATCAGTATTGCCTGTATTTACATGCCAACACTACCAAATAGCTTGCCACATCATCAAAACTGCTACATTTTGCTGCAACAGTTGTCATCTACTGTGACGAGTTGCTCTAAATACAAAAACAAAATATCAATCGTAGGACAAAGCACAAACTAATAACACAGAACACAATTAGGGTTAGGGTAACTCAGAGACAATGAACATAGAAAATAATGAAATGAATGATTGCTGAATATACAATGCTCATGTATCAAACACACTATACAAAGATTGAATATTGTATCACAAACTCCTGTATCTTGAGGATTAGGGCAGGGGTAATGAGCTGGAGAGTGTGTCGTACTTTGAAATGATCCTGAAACATAGCAAGGCAGCCTTGGATGTCGAACACCAATAAACACAAGCAAGGAAGGCTGGATCTGATGTAGATAGCAGTGCAGGAGAGGGAAAGACTAAAAACACAAGTGAGGAGAGAGAAATACTAAAAATGTAGGTGAGGAGACCAGCAGCAGCAGTCAGCAGGCTGAAATCAGCTTCGAACAATGTGTGGTAGATTGGAAACAGGTACTAGATTGTTGTAGATAGTAATGGCCAGCTTGGACCGTGATGTCTTCTGTGTGTAGGGTGTGGGTAGTAAGTTGAGAGACTTGAAATTTGCAAAAACGAGATTAAGGGAGAGTGTGGGCTACGTGCCTATTTATAGAAAGTTTGGGACACCTAAATTAGGGTTTTGCATGTGGGATACAATAACTCTGTAGGATCGTGTTTCTTTTAAAATAAAAGGTTTGCTTCATTAATTAAGTATGTTTTGGGGTTGTTTAAGTCAAGCTAATGCATTTTTAGCTCAATACCTACATCATCATGATGGTTTTCAGTGTGGTGCCTACTCTTCCTAGCTGTCCAGCTTTGTCTAGTAGTGATCCAAACTCTCCAAATTTGTGTTTGCTATTGCTATACACTTTCGAAGACTATCTGATGTATTTCAAGATCCATATAGAGGACGATACAGTGCACACTCTTTGCCCCAGTTCTAGATACACGAGTTCAAGGTTTTGTATTCACCCTACATAGTGTGTTTACTGCATGAGCATTGTTTTTATTCATTGTGTTCACTGTCTTTGAGTTATCTTAAACCTACTTAGTTCTTTTAACAATCTATGCATGTTGTACAATTTGTTATTTATAGCCGAGTATTTCTTTACATGGTGTTATATCCTTGGACATCCGAATGGATGCTAGTAATATTGGTCACAGTGGTCATGAAGTGATTTAGTGCAATTACACTAAAAGACACTTAAGGGTTAGAACAACCAAATGCTATTTATAGAACTCAAGGCCCTATTATGGATATCATTGTGTGATCACCACTCTTGAACTCTTGGCCTGTTGGGTGATGCGTCCATATACCGGGATGGTGTGGGTTGGTGGTGTGGATATCAGTTCTTGGGATATGATTGTGACCTTGAGTGTTGCTGGTTGGGAATAAAGGCTCATCATGCCTTTTACGGTGTTCGAGTGTGCACGCACCCTTACACTTGCATTTTATGTATCTTATCAAAATCTAAAGTGGTACATCTTGTCACTGTACTGAAAACACTTTTGAGTGTCGTGCTCTTACTCTTTTCTGCTCATTCTCCCTACTTTGAACTCTGTACTCAATCTGACTTGCACTCAGTCTTGATCCTTGCACATCGACATCAAACTAGTATCAGAGCGGGCAAGAGATAGCTCAAGTGTGCACGCGTCTCAAGATAGTTGATAGGTGTGCATAGGCTCAATAGGCATAGGTTAGAGTCAGGAGTTGACTGCGTGACGGAGGCAGTCGAAATAGGGGGTACATTTTTTGCAAGCAACGTTGACAGGGCAAGCGACAATGAACAAGCGCAGTGAGCAGTTAGCACGTGACATTGACCAAGCCCCGTCACCCCAAGTGGTACATCTTGTCACTTTGAGTGTCTTGCTCTTACTCTTTTCTGCTCACTTTCCCTACTCTGAACTCTGCACTCAATCTAACCAGGCACTGTACCAAAAACACTTTGAGTATCGTGCGCTCACTCTTTCTGCTCACTCTCCCTACTTTGAACTCTGCACTCAATCTGACTTGCACTTTGTCTCGATCCTTGCACATCAACATCACTACACTTCGAGGTGAGTCTATTTGTCTCTATGACTGGGAGATGAGTCTAATGTCCAATTCCTTTATGTTTGTGGATATAGCTTGTGTCATGTCTCATGTGTAGATTGGATCCTAGGTGAGCGTTTCATTGGTAAACTTGCTATCTAACATGAGATTTAATGATGTGCACAAAGCCACTTTCACTCATAGAACTATGATTGTTCATACCTAACAAGTACGCTTTTATCTTGTTTAAGGTAGTATAGGACATTGCTAGTGAGAGAAGCATGCATAGGGGGCACGCGTTGTGAGTGGTGAATACGACAAGGTATATTTCTTATCTAGTACTTTTGTTTGGGTTTTGTATTGAGGAGATGCTTGTGCGCAAGGGTTTTTGGTGGTGTTGGTGATTGGAGTTTGGGAGCTACCACTTTAGGGATATGGCAGACCATCATTGATAGTTGAGCTCTTATAGCCCGTATAGACATTGACGTTTTTTCTTTGACAATGACATTTAATTTCAATATACTTATTAAATTTAATATTGATGTCACATTTAACGTGAATCAGCTCATTAACATTTAATGTTGATGCAAATATTTAATGTTGCTATCACAATAGTATCAAGTCATTATTGATGTTAATATTTGTGAATAGTAATTCTATTTATTTGAATTATGAGCTCTTGGGGAGAGAAAACATGTGGGGAGAGAGAGAGAGAGAGAGAGAGAGAGAGAGAGAGAGAGAGAGAGAGAGAGAGAGAGAGAGAGAGAATTTTGAGTATTGGTGGGAGAGAAGATGATGTGTGAAAAGAGAAAGAGTGAATCTTTGTTGTGAACAGAGAATGATGGTAGTCGTTTGGGTCTCTGGAAGGAGAGAGAGCAATGTGCAAAGAGAAATGCTATAGGGGAGAGAAAGGCCACAAGAATTTTGTGCTTGATTTGGGCATTTGTCTTGGGAGAGGTAATCTTGGTGGTCCCGATTTTGTCAAAGGGCTTCTAAAGGAGTGACAGACCACTTGGCCCATGATTTGATGCCTATGCATCTTCTCACCTCTTCCTTTTTCTCATGTCTTTTATTGTCTCGTATCCTCCTCAATGATTGTTTTAGGGTGGGCTACTAGTGGGAATATGGTCAAAAAGGGAGAGTGGCACTTGATTTATGTTATGGCATCCACATAAGTGGACTTAATTGGAAGGGCTATTAAGCATTATAATTTTTTTTTTCTCTTGACCTCTTATTTAAGCTACCCCCTTGAGCACACCCCTCAAGCAAGCCCCTTTACACCAAAAAAAGGCTAGTTCTACGTTGCATGCAAATTATTTCTGTGGCACTCTACTCTCCTCTCGCATACTCTTGTGCATTTAAATCCTCACATCTCTCCAAACTTTCTTTGCTTTCTATACTTCTTTCTTCTATTGATACGATGACTTCTCATAGCATGTCTCCTTTTGATACATCGTTGCTAACAAACCTCAACAGATGGAGGATGCCCATCTAAACTTGAGTATTACAGGTAGTGTCTCTAAGGATCTTCTTCCATGAAATATAATGGAGATTTATTGCTAGTGGCAATTCGTATTACAAAAGACTGCCCAAGTGAACCACCTTACCACCACACCTATATACTTCTTTTTTCCCTTGTCATCAACACCCTCGAGTGGTTTGGATAGCTTGTCTGTTTTGTGATGTGGTGGATCTAACCATCTGTTTTCATTCTCCCACCACAGCATAATTACTCGAAAGGCCAAAAATCATATCTTCTCCCAAAAAAAGAACAAAGTTAAATGTGGTTCTAGTTGCCTCCTACAGGTCTTGGAAGGTCACTGAGTAGGCAATGAGCACCCTTTGTCTGATGCCTTGGCCTCTTTGGGGTGATCACTATTATTAGGCTAGTCAGTTCATGTGTGAGTCTGGGCTATGCTTGACATTACTGGGTATTTTAGGCATTTTATTGTGGTCACCTTAGTGATTATTTAGGCATTTATTGCTGACCGACTAGCTGCCATATTTGGCATATTTTTGGCCTATTTATTCAATGGCTCCTCCTCTCATTCAATTATCATCATTCTTCAGGTGGTCTTCCTGTCGGAGAGAGTAGTCAGTGCTGGTGTCCATGCAGCCAGTGACTCATTGTTGTATGCGTCATTCTCATGTTTGGTCAAGGGATTCCATTTTTGAAGCACATCTCTGAGTTCTCTTCTTGTGCAGTGTCCTTTTGATCTTTTGTTCTTTTGTTTTCTTTCTCTTCTGTCTTATGTTTAGTAGTTTATTTCAGCACTTGTCTATGCTTCCATCGCTGCACCACTTTTGACATGGTATCAGATTGCAGGATCTCGGTTCCTGCTGCAATTTTTTTGCTGATTATAGGTGTTTGTTCCCCTTGCTAATCATGCTTGCGTTTTTCACACTAGCAACCTACGTTTTCAGCTTGTGCTTGGATTCCAGCTTGCAATCATCAGTTTGCTGCATTCAATGCTCCACCAGTCTGCGTTTTTAGTTTTTTGCCCCTGGCGACTATTTCTATAGGCCGTTTTTGCTGTTTTTGGCAGTTTTAAACTGATTTTTCTTTATTTTGCAGTAGTTGGTCTTAGTTTTTTATCAGATTTTTGGTTACATTGCATCTAGACTCTCATTTTGTGAAGTCTTTACTGTTGGTTTGGTTGTATTTCCTCTTCGTATATCCTCTATCCTCTATCTTCTCTTCTCCTCCTCTCTAGATTGCTATTCCATGCACTTCTACAGATGATAAGTTACATGGACTTGACCATCTTACATGGAGTGCTGTGATGAAAGCTTAGTTTGCATAGAACAAATTTGGTACATTGTATGTGGAGCTATTTCTTGGCTTCAGCATCCTTTTCCTCTTCCTGAAGATTTTGATGAGGACAACCATGAGGAAGTTGTGCTTATATGAGATTTTGATGATGCCCATGCGTATTCTGCATTGCTTCGTGTTGAGAAACCCTTCACCCGCAGTTTGCGTTTTTGCGTTTTTTGCATGTTGCGTTTAGGGTTTGCAGAGCCAAAAAGGGGTGCCATCCTAGACTAACTGTGCCTATTTATAGGCCACTCTCTCATTCATTCCTCACGGCTGATTCATTCAGTCCATCACCTTTTCTCTCTAGCCTCTCCACTACCCTCACACCCCTTCAAGAGGACATTGCGGTTTGTGGTTCATGGCTGTCTTCATCATCTTCCTTGTGCTATGGCACCCTTGTTCCCTTGTATCACATTCACTCCATGATTCAGATCTTCATCATTCCATTCATCAGGGTTTCTTCTCTCTTCTCTTCTCTTCTCTTTTCCATATTTGCCGAGTTCACTCCGTGTTCCTCCCCGCGAACCCTACTGTCTCTCTGGTACGTCATCTTTTGACATGGTATCAGAGCTGGATATGCTTAAATAGCGGCAAAGATCCTCCACTCCAGTGAAGGTAAAGACCGGTGATGGGTTCGACATTCTCTTCTTTTCTTCTTCCGCTGCATCAAAATCTCGTTTTTGCAGATTTTAGGTGTTTTAGCTTGTTGCCCACACCCCGTTTGCGGAGGACATCTCAGCCGAAGTTGTCCATTGTTGTCTCCATCAGTTGGCGCCTGATTTCCAGTCCTCTTCACACAGTTTGGAGTTGATTCTAGCCATGTGATTGCTGTTCCTGTGCAGACATGCTGCCGTACAGCCTGCCAAGTCATCACAATCCTACCACCTGCGTTTTTAGTCTTTCTCTCTCTTGCAAGCTATCCTGCTTGCATTTTTAGTGTTTCTCTCTCTTGTTGCTTGCGTTTTAGTGTTTCTCTCTCTTGCAGGCTGTCTTGCCTGCGTTTTTAGTCTCTCTCTCTCTCTCTCTTTCTCTCTCTTGCAGACTATCCCGCCTACGTTTTTAGTCTTTTTCTCACTTGTTGCCTACGTTTTTAGTATTTCTCTCTCCTCACGTGCGTTTTTCTACTAGTTGCAACCTCTTATTGCTAGTCGCATCCTCCTCCCATTGGTAGCTCACTTCGAGCCCTTCCACTGCCCTTCCACCCCTTGAGGCAGACATTGCGGTTCATGCTTCACACTGCCCTCACACCCCTTGAGGCAGACATTGTGGTTTGTGGTTCATGGTGGCTAACCTTTTTCTTCTTTAGCAAGGCATACTAGTATTCATGGCTTCTTTACCAACAGATGACCAGACTACTGGGTGCTCCTACTGTGGCATCACCGGACACACTACCGATGCTTGCCAACTTCGATCTTTGCTCCCCACCCCTCCAAAGTATATGCGTCTTCCACCAGGAACTCCTTGTGCTCTCTCTCCTTTCTGGGCAACAAAGATCGTTCTGCATCGACTATCAGTATATTATGCTCAAGGCAATAAGACGCATCCGATGCGCACTAAGTCCTTTCGAGCACATGGAGAATCAATTGGCACTACGACCTCTTGGAGATTGTCGCAATGCTAGTGACAGTCTTCTCCCATTTATTTTCAGGTACAGTGGCTTCCACAACCTACGGATCTGCAGTCTGCTCCATTGAGAGACAGTGATTGTTTGATACCGTCTCTTTGTCAGTCTACTCCTTCGAGAGACAGTGGCTGCTCGACTCCTTCCTCCTCTTCAGCTATCCAGTCCGCTCCATTGAGAGACGACTATTTCATTCTGAGCCCTACCCTTTCCCACCCTCGACTACTCAGGTTCGAGAGGCTAGCTGGTGTCCACCTCTTGCTCATTCTAAGTCCCACCCTTCCTCACCCTCGACTACTCAGGTTTGAGAGGCTACCTCTGGGAGCTCTTCGGCACCTCAGATACCTTCTTCGGCACGATCGCTGGTACTTCCTTCGTCATCAAACATTTCGAAGTCCGTGATCCATGAGTTTTTGGATTCCCTATCTACTTTAGAGGGGTATTTAGAGGGGGATGCTATTTCTTTGCCCTCAGAGGGGGCATCTACTTCTTCTTCGACTTCGGCGGGGGCCCCTCCATCTCCCACCTCAGAGGAGGAACCTACTCCACATGAAGTTCTTCACCTATCCTCTACTTTCGTGGGGTGGTTGTCTTCGATCAGTCATCTCTTCTACTGATACCCAAGATCTTCAAGTACCACCTAGATCGAGACCTCGAAGGTTCAGCCACGACTTGGTGACGAGGCCTTCGTATTCCTTCCAGCATGGATGCACAGAGCTGGTGGCTTCTCTCTCAAGGTTGTGTTTCGGGTTTTCCAGTTCACTCTGTCTACTGGTCTTTACTACAGGTTCTCTTTGTGGTAAAAATCTTGGATCTTAGGGATCCTCTACATCTTTTTTCTCCTCTTCTCTTTTTGCCTTGGTCACTTGGTCAGCATGGAGCCACATCTCGAGATCGAGTACGGGCATATCCTTATGGTTCTCGGCACCACACAAAGTTGGACATTCCTTCAATGCATTGCATGTTTTCATCATCTTTGTACTAGGGCGCTTGGGCAAGTGAACAATTTTCCCACAAGAGACATTGTCCAAGTTGCACCTGCTGATGAGCATTCTTCAGCATGTAGCATTGTATCTCCACCTCACTTTTCTCTTGTTTCCCTTTTTGGGCTTGAGAGGGGGTGTTGAGAAACCCTTCATCCGCAGTTTGCGTTTTGCGTTTAGGGTTTGCAGCCCCAAAAAGGGGCACCATCTTAGATTGACTGTGCCTATATATAGGCCACTCTCTCATTCATTCCTCCCGGCTGATTCATTCAGTCCGTCACCTCTTCTCTCCAGTCTCTCCACTACCCTCACACCCCTTTAGGAGAACATTGCGGTTCGTGGTTCGTGGCTCGTGGCTGTCTTCATCATCTTCCTTGTGCTACGACACCCTTATTCCCTTGTATCACATTCACTCCATGATTCAGATCTTCATCATTCCATTTATCAGAGTTTCTTCTCTCTTCTTTTCTCTTCTCCATGTTTGCCGAGTTCTCTCCATGTTCCTCCCCGCCAACCCTACTGTCTTGCTGGTATGTCATCTTTTGACAGAAACCCTTCACCCGCAGTTTGCGTTTTTGCATTTTTGTGTTTTGCGTTTAGGGTTTGTAGCCCCAAAAAGGGGGCGCCATCCTAGACTGAGTGTTCCTATTTATAGACCACTCTCTCATTTATTCCTCATGGCTGATTCATTCAGTCTGTCATCTCTTCTCTCCAACCTCTCCACTACCCTCACACCTCTTCAAGAGGACATTGCGGTTTGTGGTTCGTGGCTGTCTTCATCATCTTCCTTGTGCTACGACACCCTTATTCCCTTGTATCACATTCACTCCATGATTCAGATCTTCATCATTCCATTTATCAGAGTTTCTTCTCTCTTCTCTTCTCTTCTCCATGTTTGCCGAGTTCAGTTCGTGTTCCTCCCCGCCAACCCTACTGTCTGGCTGGTACGTCATCTTTTGACACTTCGGTGTATTTCTAAAGAAGCTCTGCCGGTGGTTACCTCATGTAGGATATTATTAGAACTATGGTTGAAGCTTAAGATGTTGTACGAGGCACCTTTTCCCATGCTTGCTGTGACCCTTTATGGATAGCTTTAGTAGATGAAGTTTCAATTTGAGGACACCATTCTGTCATTTTTGCTCCGTGTTACACATGTACAGGACCAGCTTTGACATATGTAGTGTGCCCTTCCAGAGGCACATCTAGTGGGGATGGTACTCTATAAGCTCACTTTGGAGTTTGATGGAATGGCGAATGGTTTGCAGGCATAGACATCTGTCAAAATGACTAAGCAACCAGAGAGACAATAGGGTTTGCGAGGGAAAACATAGTGTGTACGGCAAAGACTGAGAGAGGAAAGAAACACAGAAGATGATGAAAAATGAATCATGTTGATAAAGTAAATTTGATACAAGGCTGCCGTAGCACAAAGGAAGCCCCGAAGTGTAAGAAGACTGCCGAAGAAGCCTCTAAGTTTGTAAACGCAGGATGAGGAGGTGTTGCCTAGAGCAGGGGGGAGACTGCCGTCAAAGGGTGAGGAGCCTCTGAATCTGCAAACGCAAGAATGAAGAGTGGTACCTACGAGCAGGGAGAGAGCCGATGAAGCCTCCGTCTGCAAATGCAAGCCTGATGAGGTGATACCAGTTGCTGGGAGTGACGCTAGGTGGTGAGGATGAGCCAGATGTTGAAAACGTAGATGAAGACAGCCTTTGGGAGTGAGACGCTAGCTGTGGAGTGATGTCAGAAGGGTGGGAAGTAGCCAAGAACCGAACGCAAGGTACAACTACCTTTGATCAAGGTGACTCCTGCTGGAGAGAGACGCCAGATGGTGAGGAACCTCCCTGGCAGCCAAACGCAAGAAGGTGGAGTTGCCAAAAGGGTGGAGGATGACGCCACATAGGGTGGATGCTGACGCCAAGAGAGTGTGGACTCCAAACGCAAGGTGTAGAAGCATAGAAGATGCTGTCGCCAAGAATGGAGGATGGATGACAGTTGAAGAGGAGCACATTGCCACCATAAACGTAGCCAACTGGAGATGAAGATTGTGCCAGGAGAGTGTGGAGATGGTGGTAGAAGAGAAGAGAGAGAGATGACTGAAGTGAGAGAGTGTTAGAAAACTGACGAAGAGAGTGAAGGGTGGGAAGCAGCCAGGAACCAAACGCAAGGTACAACTGCCTTTGATCAAGGTGATGCTTGCTCGAGAGAGACGCCGGATGGTGAGGAACCTCCCTGGCAGCCAAACGCAAGAAGGTGGAGCTGCCAAAGGGTGGAGGATGATGCCAGATAGGGTGGGTGCTGACGCCAAGAGAGTGTGGACTCCAAATGCAAGGTGTAGAAGCATAGAAGGTGCTGTCGCCAACAATGGAGGATGGATGCCAGCTGAAGAGGAGCACATTGCCACCGTAAACGTAGCCAACTGGAGATGAAGTCTGGCACCAAGAGATTGTGGAGACGGTGATAGAAGAGGAGAGAGAGAGATGATTGAAGAGAGAGAGTGTAAAAAAACTGACGAAGAGAGAGTGGGAGTGACGGATTGAAGGATCAACCGTAAGGAATGAATGAGAGAGTGGCCTATAAATAGGCACAATTAGTCTAGGGTGGCGCCCTTTTTTGGGGTTGCAAAACCTAATGCAAGACGCAGAAATACAAAAATGCAAACTGCGGGTGAAGGGTTTCTCAATAACCCCTCTCTCAGGCCCAAAAAGGGGAATAAGAGAAGAGTGAGGTGGAGATGCAATGCTACATGCTGAATAATGCTCATGCAACAGGTACTTGGACAATGTCCCTTGTGGGAAAATTGTTCTCTTGCCCAAGCGTCCTAGTACAAAGATGATGAAAACAAGCAATGCATAGGAATGTTGGACTTTGTGTGGTGCCGAGAACCATAAGGATATACCCGTACTCGATCTTAGGAGGTGGCTCCATGCTGACCAAGGGACGAAGAAGATCCACCCTGTAATATGAGAATACCACCTAAAAGGAGACCTTTGAAGATAATCAGGAGATAGGATGAACTGTAGAACCCGAAAGTCAATCTTGGGAGAGAAGCCACTAGCTCCGTGACTCCATGCTGGAAGGAATACGAAGGCCTAGTCACCAAGTCGTTACTGAAGACCCAAGGGCCCGATCTAGGTAGATCCTCTAGATCCTGGCTATGAGTAGAGGGAATGACTACTCAAAGGAGAGCCACTCCTCGAAAGTGAAAGGTGGTGGTGTGTGAAGAACTTCATGGAACATAGGGTCCGGACCCTCTTTGAATTGGAAGGAGTAGAAGTAGGAGCCCCCTCTGAAGCCGAAGAAGAACTGGAAGCGCCCTTTGAGGGCGAAGTAAGAAAATCCCCCTTTGAATCCTAGTTTAAGAGAGAAAGAGAATCCAACCACTCATGGCTCATGGACTACGAAGCATTTGATGACAAAGGAAGTGTTGCTGGTCATGTCGAAGTGTTGGGAATAAAGGGCCATCGTGCCTTTTATATGTGCACGGGTGTGAACACACCCTTAGCACATTGTACTTTCATACATATATCTATCTAAAAACCTAAAGTGGTACACTCGTCATTGTACCGAAAAACGTGTTCACTCTCTACTCTGCTTGTTCTTGCTCTCTTTCTGTCTCTCACTGCGCGTAGGACAGCCTACCTCGATTGTCGTATTCTATCGATCCCTACAAACTGGTATCAGAGCCAATGGCTCACTCAAGCTGTTGAGAGGTGCAGTACGAGCAGGAATCGCTGGCGGGCAACAGTCGTGACTGCCAGAGTTGCTGCTAGAGAATAGGCGACCTTCTCAATGGGTCAGGCAGCAGACGCGTTGCCAGGCGGACAGGATACGGCTGCTACGTGATTGACGGACGTGTGTGTGGCAGGCGACTAACGTACTGCCAAGCCGGCAGTGACACGTGACGGCTGCGTGACTGGTGACGGGCGCGGCAGCTGCGTAACGGGCAACGGGGGCGACCAGCGCGAACGGCGAACAGGCGGCGTGACGGTCAGGCAATGCGACTGCAGCAAGCGCTGACGAGCACGACCAGCCGGCGGGGTTCCAAGCTCATGGCAACGCCTGGCGGGTCAATGGACCCATGGGAACTTTTCAAAAAAATATATATATTAAAAAAAATTCCTAATACCCACTGACAGGTTTTCACACGCGTAAGCACAAGATCTCAGATCTGTGCAAAATTGGCTTAGAAATTTGGGGCTTTTCTTGAATCTGGGGATCCCAACACAGAATTGGACAATCTGACTCAGAAATTGCAAAGTCGGTGCACATTTGCCCGGGAATTTTGGGGCTTTTCACATTTTAGTGAAATTCTTTCAATTTCACTGAAATTAGTGCACGCAAGACTTGGAAAATTTGGGGATTTGTCCAGATTTGGTGCGAGCAAGATGCAACAGTGATATTTGTCTCAGAAATTGCAGGAACTTGTGACATTTTGTCCCCGACATTTGGGGCTTTTCATGTACATGCACAAATTGGGCTGAAATTGACCCAATTTCTCGACATTGAGGCACATTGGACCCCGTGCAATTTGGGGCTTTTGCGATTTGGGCAAAATTTGTGCAGCATTTGGTCATTTTATGTACATGCAGGTTGAATTCTGTGCAATTTGGACATCAACACTTGGTAAAATTTGGCGGTTTTGCTGAAATCGCTTTAATTTGGCAAAATTGGACAGTCCTATGCATGACAGAGGAAATGCAGATGTGTGTTTGACGCTTTGAACACAAAATTTTGGGGCTTTTGACCGTTCGTGTCGAATTTTATGCCAGTGGGTACATGTACGACAGAAATTGCAGCTGAAATTTTGGGATTTCTCATGTAATGTGATGCACATGCCCTTTGGAACAGCTGTAATCAGTTGGATAATGCTGTAGCACTTGGTTTGGTGCTTCTGAAAACTTAATTACAGATCTGAAATCTGTACTTCTGCGTGGTCATTTATTACTGATTGGTACTTGTTTGTACCTTGGTCACTTGGGTGACAGTTTGGGCCTGCATTTGCTGGTTTTTTTGTCACATTTGGGCTGAAAACCATGGCTGGCAGCAATGACAGCAGTAATTTGATGCATATAAAGAAGCTTGAAGCTGCACATAATTTTGCAGTGTGGCAAAAACAGTGCTACAATATCCTATTACAAAAGAAGCAGGCAAAGCCGATCAAAACTAAAGGGGCAACGCCCGCGGACATGGATCAGGATGATTGGGATGAGTTGAATGAGCTTGCAGCTCAACCATAGAGCTATTGATTTCTGATGCCCTGCTCTTCAACATTGAAGGTTTGGATTCTGCATATGCTACATGGACTAGACTGGAAGAACTGTATGCACAGAAGAGTGCTGCAAGTAAAGTGTATTGGCTGAAAAAGCTTATGGATTTGCGTATAAAAGAAGGTACAGCAATGTCTACTCACTTGAGTGAGTTTAACTCCATTTTTAGCCTGCCGGTTGCCTTGAAGTTCATGATTGATGAGGAATTTAAGGCTACTTTCTTGATTTGCACTCTACCAGAGAGTTGGGATACATTCAGGATTGCTATGAGCAATTTTAATGTGATCCTTTTGTATGCTGATGTAGAGAGTGCTCTACTTATAGAAGAGATGAATCGGCAGAACAATGCATCCAGTAAGTCTTCTAGTGCTTTGCATACTAGGGGCAGATCACAGCAAAAGGGCAAATATGATGGCAAGGGATGCAGTAAATCACGTAGCAAAGATGTTGAATGCCATCATTGTGGCAAGAAGAGTCACTTTAAACGTGACTGCTAGAAATGGAAGAAAGAGAAAGAAAATGGTAAGAAGATAGATGATTGCAAGGAAGAGAAGAAGGAAAGTTAGCCTAAGAAGAGCAGTGTAAAAATTGAAGAGGTGAATGTAGTCACTCATGACAGTGACAGTGGGAGTGATGTACTCTTTGTCTCTTCACATTTTGGTGCACATGCTCTACTTACAGATACAGATGATGACATGCATACTTGGATTCTTGATTCAGGTGCTTCCTTTCATGTCACCTCTCATCGTGAGTGGTTTTCCGTCTATACAGGGGGTCGACATGGTGTTGTCCATCTTGAGGACAACTATGCATGTGAGATTGCAGGTATTGGCAGTGTGCAATTACAATTTCAGCATGGCTCAGTCTTTACACTTCAGCATGTATGGCATGTACCTTAGCTCAAGAAGAGCTTGATTAGCACAGGGCAGCTAGATGATGATGGTTTTCATACCACCTTTGGTGATGGAAAATGAAAGATCTGTAAGGGATCTAGGGTTATTGCCAGAGGTTACAAGAGTGATACATTGTATCCACTTCATGTATCTAGTGTGCGTGACCATGTTGTTGCCGTGACCGAGCAGCCAAGTGTTTCTTTGTGGCATGGCCTGTTGGGACACATATGTCAAATAGGAATGAAAGTGCTTTCTCGTTTGGGTTACTTGCCTTGTCTTCGTTATGCTGATTTTGAGCACTGTGATCATTGTATTTATGGCAAACATGCACAGACTTCTCACAAAAAGTCTTTTTCTTTGAAATCTTCTCCTCTAGAGTTAGTACATTCGGATGTATGTCAAATGCCAGGATTATCTTTAGGGGGAAAGAAATATTTTGTCACCTTTGTCGATGATGCTACACGGAAAGTAAGGTTTTACCCTATTCGTAGCAAGGATGAAGTGCTTGACAAGTTTAAAAAATTCTTGGCATTGGCTGAAAATCAGACAAATAAGACACTTAAGTGTCTTCGCTCTGACAATGGTGGGGAATATGTGTTCAAAGCCTTTCAGGCATTTTGTGACAGCAAAGGGATAAAGAGGGAGCTCACTGCCCCTCATAATCCATCCCAAAATGGAGTTGCAGAGCGTATGAATCGGACCATACAAGATAAGGTCCGTACGATGCTGTCTCATGCTGCATTACCCCATGGGTTTTGGGCAGAGGCTGTTATGACAACCGTTCACTTGATTAATCGGTCACCAAACAGGTCTTTGGGGGGGGGGAGTTCCCCAAGAAGCGTGGTCGGGCAAGCCACCTTCATATGCTCATCTGAAAGTTTTTGATTATGAGGCTTTTGTGCACATTCGTAAAGAAAAACACAACAAACTTGAGCCAAAGTCCTGTAAATGCATTTTCCTAGGATATGGTGACGAGGGTGAAATGGGGTATAAATTATGGGATCTCGAGAAAAGGAAAGTAGTATGCAACAATGTTATCTTCCGGGAAGATCGCATGCACAAACAGCCCGAAAAGACTGAGGAGGTCCGTAGGGTTGTATTCCGGGAAGAAATACCTTTTGGACAACAAAATGTGCCCGCTGTATAGCAGCAAATACCTGTTGTAAATGAACCTGTAAATGCAGGAAATGATCAGCCAGCTATTGCCCATGAAAATGAGCCATTACATGTGCAGGAACAGCCAGGACAGCAAGCTGTTAATGTTGATTTGTAGGCTGAAATGCTAGGACAGCATGCTGAAAATGGAAATTTGCAGGAACAGCTAGCAAACAATGACCATTGGGTTAGGAGATCGTCTAGGGCTACTAGACAACCTGACGGATTTGTTCCTGGTGTAATTGATGTGGCTGAGTATGTCACGTTGACAGATTGTGGTGAACCGTCTTGCTTCAAGGATGCTGGACAGGCAGAATAGCAAGAAATGGTATAAAGCCATGCTGTCAGAGATGGAATCTCTTGAAAAAAATGGCACTTGGAACTTGGTGCAGTTGCCTAAAGGGCAGAAAACCCTTCCATGCAAATGGGTTTACAAGATGAAGGTCACTTCTGGTTCCTCACCAAAGTACAAAGCAAGATTGGTTGCAAAAGGGTACAAGCAGGAGCATGGAATTGACTTTGATGAAATTTTCTCTCCTGTAGTCAAGATGACTACATTGAGAACCATTTTGGGCTTGGTTGCAGTTGAAGATATGGAACTCATACAAATGGATGTAAAGACTGCGTTTTTACATGGTGATTTGCATGAAGATATTTATATGCAGCAGCCTGAAGGGTTTGTTGAACAGGGAAAAAAAAAAAGGTATGTAAACTGAAAAGGAGTTTGTATGGGCTGAAACAAGCACCAAGAGAATGGTATCATAAGTTTGATACATTCATGCAGTTCCAAGGCTTTCATAGAAGTCAAGTGGATCATTGCTTGTACATAAAAAAGGCAACATATGGCAGCCTGATTATCTTGGTTTTGTATGTTGATGACATGCTGATTGCTGGCAGGGATACTCATGCCTTGGATTCATTGAAGCAAAGTCTTCATGGTAGCTTTGACATGAAGGATCTGGGTGATGCAAATCACATTCTTGGCATGCGAATACTCAGAGATAGATCTAAAGGCTTACTCTATCTATCTTAGCAGGAGTATATCTCCAAAGTTTTGCAGCATTTTAATATGGAGGGGGGGAAACAATTGGGGTTCCATTGCCTCCATATGTGAAACTCAGTGCAGAGGACAGCCCTAGATCTAATGATGAGAAGGCTGAAATGACCAAGATACCATATGCTTCAGCTGTTGGTAGTTTGATGTATGCTATGGTTGCTACACGTCCTGACATTGCTTTTGTAGTGGGAGTGGTTAGCAGATACATGGCACCCCTGGTAAGAAGCATTGGGATGCAGTGAAAGATGTTATGAGATACCTCAAAGGCACAAAGGAGTTGTGCATCTGCTTTGAAAGCAGAAGGCATCTGTTGTTGGCTTTACGGATGCAGACTATGCTGGTCATGCAGATTGCAGGAAGTCCACTTCTGGGTATGTGTTTACTTTCATAGAAGGAGCAATCTTTTGGATCTCCAGGCTACAAAAGTGTGTTGCATTGTCTACTACAGAGGCAGAGTATGTAGCTGCCACTGAGGCATGCAAGGAGGCTTTATGGCTTTCATGTCTGGTGGGAGGGCTTGGCATCACAGAGTTACCTGTTCTCCATTGTGATAGTCAGAGTGCTATCATGCTAGCACGAAATCCTGTCTTTCATGCAAAGACAAAGCACATACAGGTGAAGTACCACTTTATTAGAGATGTATTTGACAGCAAGAGCATTGAGCTTATCAAAGTGCATATAGATGATAACCCTGCAGACCTTCTCACGAAGGATCTTCCAGCAGAGTGGTTTGCTCATTGCCGACAGATAATGGGAGTTGGATAGATATATTTATTTCAGCTTTGTACATACTTAGACTTAGCTGATTCTTTTCTCTTCTTAAGGCACATTGCCTTTAGGTGGGAGGTTGTTGGGAATAAAGGGCCATCGTGCCTTTTATATGTGCACGGGTGTGAACACACCCTTAGCACATTGTACTTTCATACATATATCTATCTAAAAACCTAAAGTGGTACACTCGTCATTGTATCGAAAAACGTGTTCACTCTCTACTTTGCTTGTTCTTGCTCTCTTTCTGTCTCTCACGTGCGTAGGACAGGCTGCCTTGATCGTCGTGCTCTATCGATCCCTACACAAAGAAGGTATTTGGGGCTCAAAAGAAGAAGTTGGAAAGCACCCAGAAGTGGCCTCTCGAACCTGAGTGGAAGAGGGTGGAAAAGAAGGAGGCTTAGGGTGAGCCAAGTGTGGGGAACAGTCGCGGGCTCTCACTAGAGTGGACTATGGAGGAGATGTGGGCTGTGGAAGCCACTGTACCTAGAAGTAGGTGGGGGAAACCTCTGTGCAGTGGGGTGGTCTCCAGGAGGGCTTATCGCCTCGTAAGGTCTTAGAGTTTCCGTGTGCTTGAAAGGACTTAGTGTGTGTCGGTTGCAGCTTATTGCCTTGAGCATAATACTCTGATAGCTGATGCAGAACGATCTATGTGGCCCACAAAGGAGAGGTGGCACAAGAAGTGTCAGGTGGAAGACGCATATACTCCAGAGGGGTGGGGAGAAAAGGCCGATGTCGGTAGTCTTTGGTGGGATAACCATTCACGCCGCAGTGGTAGCACCCAGTAGAAGGGCAATTTGTCAGTGGAGAAGCCATGGTACCGATGTGTCAAACTGGAGAAGGGAGGATGGGAGGGAAAAAAATGATATCTCCCAATGTGCAACAAAAATGATAGAGAAATCAAATGTTGATGCTGAACTCACCACTGGTCTTTGTCTTCTCTGATGAGGAGGATCTTTGTGGATCTCTGAGTACCTTCGGCTCTGATACCATGTCAAAATGACTAAGTGACCAGAGAGAGAGTAGGGTTTGCGAGGGAAAACACAGAGTGTGTACGGTAAACACTGAGAGAGAAAAGAAACACAGAAGATGATGAAAAATGAATCATGTTGATGAAGCGAGTTTGATACAAGGGTGCCGTAGCACAAAGGAAGCCCTAGAATGCAAGAAGACTGCTGAAGAAGCCTCTAAGTCTGTAAATGTAGGATGAGGAGGTGTCGCCTGGAGCAAGGAGATTGTGGTCAATGGGTGAGGAGCCTCTGAATTTGCAAATGCAGGGATGAAGAGTGGTACCTACGAGCAGGGAGACAACTGATGAAGCTCCGTCTGGAAACGCAAGCCTGATGAGGTGACGCCAACTGTTGGAAGTGAAGCCAGGTGGTGAGGATGAGCCAAATGTTTAAAATGCAGATGAAGACAGCCTTGGGAAGTGAGACACCAGCTATGGAGTGAAGATGAGCCAAATGTTGAAAATGCAGATGAAGACAGCCTTGGGGAGTGAGACACCAGCTATGGAGTGACATCGGAAGGGTGGGAAGCAGCCATGAACCAAATTCAGGGTGCAACTGCCATTGATCAAGGTGACAGCTGCTGAAGAGAGATGCCAGATGGTAAGGGACCTCCCTAGCAGCCAAGCGCAAGGTGGAGCCGCCAGAAGGGTGCAGGATGACACTAGATAAGGTGGATGTTGACACCAAGAGAGTGTAGACTCCAAACGCAAGGTGTAGGAGCACAGAAGATGCTGTCGCTAACAATGAAGGATAGATGCCGGTTGAAGAGGAGCACATTGCCACCATAAATGCAGCCAACTAGAGATGAAGGCTAGCACTAGGAGAGTGTGGAGATGGTGGTAGGAGAGAAGAGAGATGATGGAAGAGAGAGTGTCAGAAGATTGACGAAGAGAGAGTGGGAGTGACGGATTGAAGGATCAGCCATAAGGAATGAATGAGAGAGTGGCCTATAAATAGACATAGTTAGTCTAGGGTGGCTCCCCTTATTAGGGCTGCAAACCCTAAAGGCAAAACGCAGAAATGCAAAAACGCAAACTATGGGTGAAGGGTTTCTCAACAACATCCTCTATATATGTGAGCTTTACACTTATGTCCTTGATGCTACTTGAGCATGAGACATCTTTGCGTTTACAGGGGACGCTCTCATCTCATTATGGAGTTTCCAATGAGGCCTTTACAGCTTCAGAGAGGAGTAACAGGAGGAAGAAGTCGAAGGCCCAGTGTTATCACTGCAGTAAGAAGGGCCACTTGTCGAAGGATTGCAAGGCGTTAGCAGCATCACGGAAGAAGAAGAAGAAGTGGGATATAGACTCTTCTGATGTGTCATCCTCTTCCTTAGACTCTGACTCCGATCCTGCGGCGGGAAGGGCTTGATTGCCCTTTTCTCTACTACTTTCTAGTAAGGTGATGTGGTTATCCCTCACAACTCTTTGGTGCCAGAGAGAGTGTGAGAGGGTGGTGAGATGGGGCAATTGAGCCTCATCTATAAGGGTATATAGGTGCACAAGTTCTCGAGAGGGACGTTCGTGACACATCGACCAAAGTCTGGCAAGTTCAAATCCTAGGGTTGGGATTGACATCTAGGTTCATGTTGGGTTGTTCTTTGATATCGAGTGGGATTGGCTCCTAGTCTTGAGCTCATATGAGGGGACACTTTGGCGGTCTCGGTGAAAGGCAAGGAATCCATGGTTACATATGTTCAGATGCATTTTTGATAGGATATTGTCTTATATGCTACTACGCGACATTGTTGACAGATAGTGAGATTTGTTATGACTTCTCTCTATTTTCAAGAGTTGGTAAAATCGACATCGACCTCAAGTTCTCTTCGAGGCACCTTGGTGGTGACTTAATCACCCACTACTTGGGTATCCATGGTTCTACTCTGGTGGTTCTTTGTTGTATATGATTACCATTGTATCATTGTATTGTATCAGATCACCCATGATCTAAGAGGGGGCGTTATTAGTCTAGTTAGTTCATGTGTGAGTCTGGGCTATGCTTGACATTACTAGGTATTTTAGGCATTTTATTGTGGTAATCTTAGTGATTATTTAGACATTTATTATTGGCCGACCATCTGCCATATTTGGCATATTTTGGGCCTATTTATTCAGTGGCTCCTTCTCCTCTCATTCAAGTATCATCATTCTTCAAGTGGTCTTCTTGTTGGAGAGAGGAGCCAGTGTTGGTGCCCATGCAGCTAGTGACTCACTTTTGTATGCATCATTCTCGTATTTGGTATGTGGATTCCATTTCCCAAGCACATCTCTGAGTTCTCTTTCTTTGCAGTGTTCTTTTGATCTTTTGTTCTTTTGTTTTCTTTCTCTTTTGTCTTTTGTTCAGCAGTTTATTTCAGTACTTGTTTATGCTTCCATTGTTACACCACTTTTGACAATCACTTGGTCTCCCTTGGTAAGATAACCATTGCTACTACAGTCTTGGTAGGCCATTGTGTAGTTGACGTGCATCCTTTGTCCAATGCCTTGGCTGCTTTAGGGTGGGATGCCTTGGGGAGAAAAAATGGGCTTGAGCTTTTCTTCTACTTCCTTCTTGGTCTTGGTTTTGGGCTTGAGAGGGTGTGTTTTGAGGTAAAAATGCATTAGAAACCGATTAGTTGTTTAAAACAATCCAAAACATGTAAATTACAAAAAAATTCATTAAACAATGCGCGATCCTAGAGAGTGTTTGTGTCCCATAAGAAAAATCCTAATTTAGGAGGATAGTTCTGCATCTATAAATAGATAGGCTTCTGACCATTTAGCCCATCCCTTGTCTTGCAGGTTTTCAACCATTAGCTCTCCTTTGAGTGGCTATCCAACCCATCACGAGTGCTACCGTTTCATCACCAGCCCTTGGTGACCTGTCCATTGGTACTGCTTGTCGACGAGACCTGTAAACTAGCAACGAGTGCAGTTTGTATTCACTTTAGGAATATGCTACCAAGTTGGTTCAAAATTTGTTGTGCCATCTAAGAACATGGAGACTCTCTTTTTGGGAATATGCTACCGAGTTGGTTCAAAATTTGCTATGCCGTCTAAGGGGAAACTCTCTTTTTAGTATTGGTTTCTCATTCTTTAGAGTTCTTATCACCCCCTAATTTTCCCTTCACAAATGTGGAAACAAAGCCCCCTTTGCAAATAACAACAAAGAAGAGGAGGCCTTCTTGTGGACTTCGGTCATGCAATGAAGCATAATGTAGAAATTGACATTCAAACTCATAGAAACTTGGCAATGTGGACAACAAGATAACTTGCTACATAAAATTGAAATAAATTGTGTCAAGTAGGTGAATATGCATAGACCGCAAACACATCAAGAGTCCTTGTAAGGGTGACTAAATGGCCTTGAGGACAAAAGTCCATCAAAGGAGGTATGCAAGACTAGTCAGCCATGCCTTCAAGTGTCATAAGTGGCATTGAGGGGGCTATATATAAGCCACATTACCAGCTGGTCGCAACTAGGTCACATGGGTACTTGAAGGGATGGGGAAAATGGGAGAAGGTGCAAAAGCGAAACCCCCCTCTGCTGCCCAAGGGGGTGATCACATGTGGTGTATGCTCAAGGTTTGGTGGGCATTGGGAGAAGAATTAGGAGGATTACCCTAGGCCTTGAACAACACTCCTCACCCACATGACCTGGGAGCTAACAATGAGTGAAATTTGTATTCATTTTAGGAATATGCTACCAAGTTGGTTCAAAATTCTCTATGCCTTCTAAGAATAGGGAGATGCTCTTTTTAGTACTTGTCTTTCATTCTTTAGAGTTCTTGCCACACCTTAATTTTCCCTTTGTGGAAGTGGAAACAAAGCCTCCTTTGTTACCTTTCAAACTCATAGATTGCTATATAAAATTGAAATAAATGGGATGGGAGACAGCTCTTTAAATGTAAGGTGACTTGATCATCATCTAACTCGGGCAAGCCACTAGTGGCAAACTTGTTGGGCAGTCATCTATATGTGGAGACATGCCAGGTTTTGCAAAAGAAAACACTGAATATACAACCACAACTGCAACGCATAGAACTCAAAAATGCAAAATGCAAATTGCAAAAACACAAACACAAACAAAGAAGAAAGATAACTCTAAAGTGAATGAATGAATGTTGTAAATGAAGGAAAGGATGTACAAGATGCTTGAGGGCAGAGATATCCAACAGCTGGTTACTCTTGTGGGAGCGAGCTAAGGAAGGTGTTGATGTGTGACATCCACTGAAGATGGATTTGGAGTGCTATAACCACTAGTTGGAGCTGAGATGATGCAGAATGGGGAAGGGAAGCAGGCTGGAAACCAAAACACAGCAATGTAACCACCTGAAGATGATGGCAGCCAATCACCGGTAGCAATGGGAGGCTCCACAACGGCTATAGGAGGAACATCTAATGCAGACTGAGCCTGCACTGCAGTAAACACAAGCTGTATGATGCTTGGGAAGAGGCTAGACAGCAATGTGGCAGCAATGGACAGGGTGCCAAGGACTGGTGATGACATGGTAGCACTAGCGATGGGCTGGACAGCCACTGGAAGGAGAATTGATGATTGAAAACCTGTGTCATTCCAAGGCCTAGGGTAATCCTCCTAAAACTTCTCCCAATGCCCATCAAACTTTGAGCATACACTATAGGTGATCACCCCCTTGGGCAATAGAGGGGGGTTTTTGCTTCTGCACCTTCTCCCATTTTTCCCACCCTTTCAAGTACCCATGTGACCTCGTGGCAACCAGCTGGTAATGTGGCTTATGGATAGCTGCCTCAACGCCATTCATGATACTTGAAGGCATGGCTGGCTAGTCTTGCACACCTCCTTAGATGGACTTTTGTCCTCAAGGCCATATAGGGACTCCTGATGTGTCTGTGGTCTGTGCAACTTCACCTACTTGGCACAATTTCCCTTGCCAGACCTACAGAATGATGTTTGTGGCTGGGCTCTACCCTTAGGTTAGATCTTTCTAATTAAGTTAGGATACTCCAGGGCACTTGTACATTGAATACTGGTATAATCCATCAACAAGAATGCCCAAAGATGCTTTGAGTAGCCACATCACTGTTCTGCAGACTTGTGGGAAAGGTGGTGGTTTCAAAAAGTGAAATGTAGCTATTGTGGGATTATGTACACATCCTATTTATTTTATTTATTATATGTTGTACCATTTTGCATACTGACATTTTTCAATAGGACCAATGCTTTGTTTCAAACTTTCAACCACTCCCTTGAGTGTTACCATTAATGACCCTGATGTACATGCTGTTAGTTTTCCTTATGCACTCTTGATAGGAGGAAAAATGTACCTATTTGGTGCTATTTTTTTAAGCTTGTGTTTTGAAAGACTCTTGTTCACACTAGTCAGAACTATGAAGGATGTTTTTAAGTATCTAAAATGATTACTTGTCTTCAGAATTGCTGTTCACATGGAAAGGTTTAAGATTGCTCTGGACTGCTTTTTTGCCGTTTGGTTTGTTGTTGGAAATGTATGGGTGTTTGGAGGTCACTCTTCCTCTCATGAAGCTCCCAATTTGTACAGGTAATTTCTTCATAATAGGCTTGTCAAATTGCTCTAGTTCAAGCGTATTTATTTTGCATGTCTCGTATGTTAAACAAACAGGTTTTTTAAAACGTACTATGTTCCTGCTTACTTGTGTGCCCTTGCAGGTTGTGCATTGTCTTCCTTACCTTCAGCTGTATAGGTTATGCCATGCCATTCATTATATGTGCAACGGTGTGCTGTTGTCTTCCATGCCTTATCACACTTCTAGGTTACCGGGAAGATCAGGGCCAAACGAAAGGTGCTGCTCCTGAGGTTATTGATGCTCTTCCCATTTACAAGTTTAAGACAAAGAATTCTTCAAGTGAGAAATTGTGTAAGGATGGGAGTGATTCAGATTGTGATAGTCCTGGAAACCCTGGAGAAGGGGGAACTTTTGCAGCTGGTACAGCCAAAGAACGTTTTGTTTCTGCTGAAGATGCGGTGGGGATAAACCCAATATTTTGCAAATCTTTGTTATATCCTGTTGGAGTGTTTTTAAGTGTCTAACATGCGTTTCCTACAGGTTTGCTGCATCTGCCTTGGAAAGTACAAAGATGGAGTGGATTTGAAAGAGTTACCTTGTGCACATTTTTTCCATGTGGAGTGTGTAGACAAATGGCTGAAGATAAATGCCTCTTGTCCCTTATGTAAACACGAGTTAGGTTGTCCTGTTGATCAGCAAGAATAACAAATCAGCTTATGATTCTGAGGCATTTATTACTACTAGCAGAACTGCTTGCTGAGACACTTTTAACTACTAGCGAAGCTGATGACAGAGGAAGAAGATGGAAGTTTCCAGATATCATAATGCCGGATTTTCTGTACTTGATCCAAGGAATACAGAAGCTTAACTCCAAGCTTCTTGCGGGTCCAGTATGTGTACTAGTACTCTTGTAGAAAACTTGTATATTTCAGCTTATCTGAAGACACATTACTACTATTCATGTGGATGTGTACTGCCTTAGAACAGGTCTAGCTTTGCAAAGCACAAAAAGCTAAGCATCTTCACCTTACAACCATGGAGTGTCAAGTATACACACCAACTGATCTTGAATGCTTCTACGAAAAACGTCTATCAAGTTGGCTTAAACTGTGTAAGCCATGTCCTGGAGATACAATGCTGGACTTGAGAGCTGACTGGAACACATACTTATTTCTGTACTCTCTTATTATTTCTGAGGAAGTATTCAATTCATAAGGGAGAGAGTGAAGTTCTTGTCATACCTGATCTTTTTCAAGATATAACTTGGTCAGAAGTGTTTTCCTCGAGGATAAGTATCACTTTTTATTAGGTGATTTTGATGTCTACAACTACTGGAGGTCTCAGATGTCACCGATTCTACATTTCATATCTTGAAATAACATCTTTATTGCAATATTGTGGTTTTTGTTGTGCTAAGAGTCCAAGTGTTGGTTCTTTGTACTGTAAGTGATCTACCTTATCATACAGAGTGCCTTCTGATCCATATAGAGTACTGCTAATAACTGCTTGGAATAGTTGTGGCATTCCAATGTTCCAAAGTGTGCAACAAGTGGAATATAAATGAGAGCCATCTCCAGCAAGTTCTGAAGTATAGTGCCTAGTGCTCAAACAAGTGTCAAGAAAAGTGGTCTAAGATTGGAGTTGATGATATAGCAGCAATCTGTGATTGTAGATTTCAAGAGATCAGTGGGCTGTTTAGCTATTATTAGAAGAAAATTTTTACGTCCATACTTTGACATTTAATAATATACTGAGTGATGTTTCACCAAGCACGCATGAGATCTCTTTGTTGGGTCCAAAAAGTTAGTGCAATACAGGTTCCATGCTTTTGGACTAAAGGGTGCAAGTCCACATAGGTGGAACAAATGAAAGTACAAGAGTGCATAATTGTCCTCTAATAGCATGAAGTACAAATGTGCAATGTAATTAGACAGCATGAATAGTTAATTCTTAAATAAAATGTGATTCCTAGGGAGTAGAAGATGAAGAGTCAATTTTGAAGCATGTGATTAGTTCTTCTCCTGCCCCAAGTCTCAATGTAAGTTGTACAAAATATAGTTTTGAAAGGTGCACATTTTAATGGGTGATGACAAATAAACACACAAAAGTGCATGGTTGTTAGGCTCAATATTTAGATAGACGTGTGATTCTTTCTTGTACATCGAAGATGAAGGATTAATTCTCAACTTGGTGGCGATTCTTAGCTAGTTATGCTTTTGTTTAGAGTCTCAATGTAAATTGCACATTGGTAGACAAGGTGAGCCTCTTTGAACAGGTTATTTAGTCACTTGAAACAAGTAGGGTGAACTAGTTGAATTGCACCAAGTAGGTTGAATTGCACCAAGATCGGTGCTTTTCATGCACACATGTTTTTCATACATGCGCATTTCTTTTACCGGTGGACTAAAGGTTGATTTGGAGTCTATTTGAAGAGGAAGGGGCATGGAGTATTTTGTTTTGTGAACGTTATGGTAGGATGGAGGAGAAAGTGAGATTGTATCTCTCTTTTTAGAAAGTAATATCTTTCAATCTTTGACCAAGAAGGATGGGTAAGAGTTGATAGATTTGTCTCTCCTTGAAAACTTATAATAATGAAATATTGTCCTTCACTTTGCTCTTGTTTATGTAGCAACACATCATTGGATAGGCTTAAACGTGGTTCTCTTTATTGCAAACATAGAGTGCATGTGCCATGGTGGCAATGAGTGAATAATTATTAGAGATCAATTAGTTTCATTAAGAGGACTAAAATGTAAATGGCTCATGATAGTAAGCTTGCAATCTAATTACCTTTGGATACTAAATTTGAAACAATGGATGAAAAGGTTAAACCATTAGGGGAGTTTTGAGGTCATTAAAAATCTCACATCTTTCTACAACAACTCCTCATTGATGAGCTTTATTAGTAATGGTTAGATTTTTAGGCTATACACTTCATCTTATTGGAGAGAAGGATGTCCTTAGATTGAATAATTGCTTATTAACAAAACAAAGGGACAAGTTGTTATCAATAGTAAAAGATCCATTCATTAAATAAACATATCAAAGCATGCTAGTGAAAGCAAATTGATTTAAGTATTCGAAATTAACAAAGATATCCAAAAAATTTTGAGAATCTCAAATGAGGAGGAGATGGTTGCATAAAAGAATTCAAGCACCAAGGTATACTTTTTTACTTGAGAAATATTGAATATAAATTTGTTTATAATTGTATTTGGTTTGTGATATTGATCTTATTTAGATCTCTTCTTCATTCAAATGCAAGTGAGAGATGCTTTAAAGGTATCTCAATTTCTTAATCATCTTCTTCCTTAAGCAATGCCAAATGATATTATTGAGAGGAAGAAATTTAAAAAAGTAAACAAACAATGATGCTTGGGTTCTGTCATTAAGCATTATTTTTTTGGATACTGAGCTAGTGTAGGACTCTAGATAGTATTGATATTAGTCGACATGTATAAACACAAATTTCTCAATTGATACAGTCAAATGTGAAACAAGATCATGTACATTGTTTACTTATAGGGCATATGTGGTGAAGACTATCAAACAAAGAGTCAATAGTAAAGTGATGAAAGTTTTGGGTAAGTCTTTTCATATCAAGGTTAATTTTAAGGGTAAGAAAAAAGAGTTTTTTTCAATAAATTTAATAACACTTTTCTTGACTTGCCTACTCTACAACATTTGATGATCAAAATTATGATTTGTTTGTAGAAGAGGCACAAGGAGCAGTTATGTTTGCGATTAAGCTTGATGAAAGTGAGATATTAAAGTGTATAAAATTAGAAACAAAATTAGAAAGGGTCTCTATTACCTTTATGAAGAGAGTACTTTCATCAAGTCCATGTAGTGATTCAATATCATTTAATATCCAATCTAAACACAATATTTGGTGCTTCTGAGCTTTTGAAGTAGAAACAGAGGTTTTGATATACTATATTGGGTTTTTCATCATACACTTCAATACTTGATGTGACTAAGAGCCAATAAGCAGGAGAAGAGCTATTTGTTGAGCAATTTGAGAATTGTAAGATGGAATGAGACATAGCTAGGGATTTAAAGACACTCAAATGCATGTATAATGTGTCAAAGGGAGCCAACGTTGTCCCTACCTCTATTATATATCTCCACTGCAATGTTGAACCCAAGAAATTAGAATAGAGCTCCCTCTAGGCATGTCAAAGACCCACACTTTAAGTTTTAAATATTTCTTTAGCCAGTGCTCACATTTGTATACTTCATGCACTTTGCAAAATAATCAAAAAGTTTGTTCATCCTTATATAGGGTTTGCTTGGAAGTTAAAACCCTTGTCAACTAGAAAGGATGTTATAACTAAGATCGAGAAAGTCTTACCTTCAATTGATTTGCATGGAGGTAATGTTGTCATTGAATTGGATCCTCAAAAGTCTAAGGATGAATATTGTCTCCTTAAAAACTATCTATTGGTGGGGTGATGGCTAGAAGGTTGTTGGGTTTTCATGGAAAACTTGGTAAGATAAACTCTAGAAAAGGTGACTGAATCATTAAATACAACCAATTGAAATCCCTACATAATATATATTTAAGGATCATGCTAATAATATATAGACTCAGAATAGAAAAGCCAAATTTTGAAAATTACTAGATACAATATGTTATTAATGTGACAAATTTGAATGGATAGATAGTGATCTCAATCACTTTAAATACCAATTAAACCTTTTCAAAATGACAATGACAGAAGTCTCGAGTAATCAACACTTTACTCGCTATATTGTAAGAAGATTGCATTCTTATGTGTCTTTATTGACTAACTCAAATAAGATTTTTAGTTAACTTTCTTTGTTGGTTAATTGTGCAATATGTTTTGTATAACCATGTCCCATATTTTATTAAGTGGTATGGAAATCTATCTATTTAGTCAACTTGAGACATAGAGAAGTCACATTATCAAATAAGAACAAAACACTTCGAACACACGACATGGAGATGGAAGAGTCAAAGCAAATAGCTTATTTGAGGTCTTTTAATGGTTCTATAGACAAATTTAGCACAGACTCAAGCTTGAAGATATAAGGACTTCATGTAATATATCATTTTTGGCAAAAAGTATAGATGGTTAATCAAAAAAGAAAATAGGGATATTCTAACTCTTATGCAAAGCAGAGATTTTTAGAATGGCTACAAATTAGAAAAAGAGAAATCAAAAAATAAAATTTAAGGAACCCTTGATTCATTTATGTCTTTCAATCTGATTCTATTTACAAGTTTTTTTGGTCAACTCAAGGCATGGAGAAGTCACATTGTTAAGCAAGAATAAAACGCTTCAAACACACAAGACATGGAGGTGGAAGAGTCAAAATAACTAGCTTGTTGGAGATGTTTCAAGTGGTCCATAGATAAATTTGACAAAAAATTAAGATTTAAAATATTACTACTTCATGTAATTTATCATATTTGGTCAAAATGATAAATGGTTTTAAAAAAAGGAATATTTGAACTCTTGTACAAAGTAGAGATTTTTAGAATGGATAAAAATTAGAAAAAGAGAAGGCAAAATATGGATTTCAAGGAACCCTTGATTCTTTTATGTCTTTATGTTTGATTCTAACGCAAAGGAGTATTTGGTTCATGCTAGTCAATAATGCCTCTAGATCTAGGGTAACTAGGCATATAAAGATAGTCCATTACAAAAGAATGGCAAAGTAACACTCTTTTTATTCCAATATATTGTTACAAGATTTTACCGTCGTTTGACCTTTAGGTATTGTTAGGTTAGAACCCGATTCATGCCATTTTAGGGGACTGGACTGGGACTATGCCCTACGGGCAGAGAGGTTGAGCGGCGCATCCCTCTTGTTTCCCATTCTCTTTGAACCAAGTGCGGCATGGGTTTGCTTCGACTTGGATATCTCTGCGTAAAGTAGGATGGCCAAGATTCGACACTAAAATGCTGTTAGGAG
Organism: Lygodium microphyllum; assembly: GCF_053477565.2. Classification (NCBI taxonomy): domain Eukaryota; kingdom Viridiplantae; phylum Streptophyta; class Polypodiopsida; order Schizaeales; family Lygodiaceae; genus Lygodium; species Lygodium microphyllum. Next base: position 85,799,657 of record NC_141153.1, on the reverse strand, counting down.
ACCTTGGCCACTAGGAGCCCAAATTTCAGGTCGATCCTAGTGGGTTCGACCATGAGCGTTCCGTTGCGAGGCGGATTTGGGAAACCCTAGGCGACAAAACTTGGAACATTCCATGGGAGTGCTGGGCAACAACACTTAGATTTGTTTCTCAATAGACCGCTAAAAGCATGCCTAGACAACCGATGGGCGGGCACCTTACAGCTTGGTACTTTTCTTAATCAAGACTCAAGCTTTCTTGCCATTCCTAATTATCAAGATCTTCAAGTCATGCCTTTCCAACCTCCTTTTGCATCCTACTGACATGCTTACTAGCCATTCTCCCAACTTTTTCTTGCTTCTTTCCTGTATCTCACTACAAATGCACTCTTCAATGCATCATATGTATTAAAAGAACCCATACCATAATTATTAAACCAATCCATGGCTTTCTTCTATAGGGTGGATGCAAACTACTGCTTTTCAACCTAATCTCCATAAAGCTGATTGAATCCACTTGATGTCCACCTCAATTCAAACTAGGCAACATGATAGTTGGGATCTTTTTTATTTCTGCCTGAAAGTTTTGCTATCCAAACCTTAAAGTATCATGAGCATGTAGCGACATGAAATGTACAGGTTCATCAAAGTGTAATGGCCTACTTTATCACATCTTTTATCAAGAACACCAAAATAGATTCATACTTGAATACACATAAACATCTATATTTCAGCACACACACTTCTTGAAGTAGAAAGCAATAAAAAACAACAATGAACCTTCAAGAAATTGGCATAGAATTTTAGATCACATCATCCACAACCCAAAATAGGTGTTGTCTGAATAATCTATTATGTTGAGAATCCAAAAGTAAAAAATCATGATAAGTTAGATTTGGACAGGCACCTTTCGAATGAAAGTAAAGGATTGCTTTACATAGACCATACATAATCATAAGTACTAAGGTTCTAAAGTGTGTGACTCGAGCCTCAAGTGATAGGATCACAATGATTGCATGGATTAAGAAGTCATGAAGGTAGTATCTCTCTATATCCCTTCTCTTTCTACTTGTTCCTCTCTCTAATTCAAGCCAACTATGTATCTCTCCCCCTTACTCAACATAACTCTCTATTTCTATGTGCGTTCATGCGTGTGTGGGTGCGTGCATACACACGCGCATGTGTGTGAGTGTGTGTCCAAGCTATGCCCCTTCTCTTAAGTACTTGGGTGTGTGTGTGGGCTTCGGAGGGGGCATGAATGGAGAGGATGATTGGCTACCTACCCCCTCATCCTCATTTCCTATGTCACATATATCCTTAGCTCCTCTACTTTTAAATTGTCAACATGATTTGTGGGAGATGTAGTGGACTATTTTGTTAGATGATGACATTGATTGTATTGATAGCGATGATGAAAACGTCATACGAGGTCATTGAATAAACACTAAATTTTTTTAGAGAGACTTTAATTTTTATCATCTTTGGGGACATCACCTTCTTTCATCCACAGCATATCCTCTCACCCTTAAAGCCTCATCTCAATAACAAGTTGAAATTTATATTATGTGTGTGATTTAATGAATTCTATAGCTTGATTGCTAGGGTAGGCATTCCCATTGAATCATGTGCACAAATGGTAAGGATTTTTTTTTTGTCTAGGATGCTTTGTAATTTCCGAATCCATGTTGGGTAAGCAACGACTTTGATCCTTCTTGATATTATGGCTAGATTTTGGAATATAGGCTAAAACAAGCTAATAATAAAAATGCATTCTCTACTTATGTTATGTGTCTTGATATGTTGCAAAGATTGACTTATGTGAGATTAGCTTGCCAATAAAGTACACATTTGTATGTTGAACGCATGTTTCACTAGACTTAGATGGATCTATGCATATTAGATCATGCACTCTTGACACATCAATGCTTTGTGGTCTCTCACCCCACAAGTACCCTTAGCTATGGTGTTTCATTATCCTAGCATAACCAAATATTATTCTCTATGGTTGGGCTTAACTATCAAAATGCAAGAAAAACAGTAGATAGAAGCTAAAGAAACTCAATAGGTGTAGTCTAGATGCTCATTGACAAGCTTCAAAGCTCTTTCCAAGTTTGGTGAATGCTCCTTGTCACCGTAACTTGATAGTTCTCAATCCCCACACACTTGCATGTAAGAAAGTCAACTCCAACACTTATCCCTCTGAGTTGATGCAAGCTCTCTCTCTCTCTCTCTCTCTCTCTCTCTCTCTCTCTCTCTCTCTCTCTCTCTCTCTCTCTCTCTCTCTCTCTCTCTCTCTCTCTCTCTCTCTCTCTCTCATATAAGAAGAAATAAATAGAAGTAAGTAAGAAAAAGATTAGATGGAATTAATAGAGATGGGCTTCTCCTTTGCCTACACTCTCTCCAAGTATTTCTTCTCAACTAGATCACTCGAGATGCTCACAAAGATGAATGGATGGTAGAGAAGAGATACATCATGAGTAGTGTGCACATACTAGAATGTTTTTTCCATTAACTTTACCACCTTAAATATAAGATGGAGCTTTTACACATGGGCAAGGCCATTCTCTCTTAGATGCCTGTAATTAGACACTCGAATGAATTCAAGCATGGAGTTATTAACTCCTTTGGTGAGTCTAATTTTAGTTTCATTGACTTGCATAGGTGTGGCACTTTATGAATATGTAAATTTTTATTTACAAGTTACACAGGAGTGAGTTCGGTGCTCAATAATGATACTATAATAAATGCTTGAGGATCCTAGCCATTAAATTTCATCCCTTGAGTTGTGCTAGAGCACTTGATGCCTTCACACCCTTTTTAATTTTCTATCTTTGTAGTGCCTTTTCATTCCTTGCCTCTATCTTTATCATTTAGACGTAGTTAATGTGCCTTCACGTTCCTACATATTGCATTTTGACCCTTGCTTTTTTGTTGCTATCTCTAATGATGACTAATTTCTAGTTACTAGAGTTGCTTTTTATTGTTTTTTCACTTCTAAAGTGCCCTTGGTTGCACCTACGCTTCATATGCACCTTCCTCTTTTTCCAGCCATTTTTGGCTTGACTGGTTTCTTTGCTTTTTTGAGATACAATTGAAGATCTAATGACATGCTTATGTAGTTCTTGTTGTCATGGTCTCTACCGTGTTTTTACTTCTTTATCTTGGCCCATGTGGCTTTTGCTTTTTGATTGTTGACCTTGGAAAATTAGTAACATCATGTCCCCCCCAATTGAGTCCCATGGCACTTGATCAAGTGTGTGGAACCAGAGTGGAATGGTGGAACAAGATAAGAGATTGAGTTAGTGGTGAGAATAAGTGCAGTGCTTGGTAATGCTTCAAGGCAGCACCATAGGTAAATGCAATGATGAGTTTGTGGTCCTAGGGGGTGGTGCCTACTTGTGAGGGTGGGTATATGATTGGAAGTTAGGTCTAATGCTATGCAAACCAAGGCTTTCTACATGTATGTCCCACATTTGAAAGCCTAATCAATGTGAAGTTATTTGTGCAATGCTATGTAATGGTATTCGAGGTAATAGGTTTGCCAATTTCTTGAATCATCTCACCCTTGAGGACTATAAATCATAGGCAAAGAAAATAGGATGGAGCCATCCAACCAAGATCACTAGGCATATCCAACTTGAGGACCCTTAAGTAGAGTGCACGTGTGTGCTATAATACTACAAGTGGAGCCTTTTCTCCTTGTTCCCAGTAGGCTTACTCATTAAGTATATTTTTCATAGCCATCCTAGTTCCAATAGTATAAAAGGTAAGAATGTGTGGTTGCAGCATGTGAACTAACTCTCATTGATGTCCTGTAGCAAATTTAGACAAAAGGCTCACAACATGGTGGCATGAAGAATCACTCTCACCATTATATACTTGTCCATTTTTGTGTTCACATAAAAAAAATGGGTTGAGACCTTATTTTACTTCTCTTCTTTGGTTAAGCAGGATAATGAGAAGTCACAAATACTTAGAAGTAGTGAGAAAAGCATGGTTTGTGAACTTGGTGATGAAACTCTTGAAGGAGGGTACCGAGTCCTACTCTTGGAACTTAAGGTTGTCTTCCTCCCTTAAAGTGTTGACATTCAAGGCCATGAGAAAGTCAAATGTGCCATGCTTTTTTGGATCACGATCCATTCCATGCCTCTAAATTTAAGCAAGAGAAGTGGAGTTTCCTCTTTCTAATGCTTTTGCACTATAGAAGGTAATCTAAGCTTCCTAGTGATTGGTGTCCAAAATGATTGTTTTCCACTCTGTCCACATTCCATATACTACCCTTTTCACTTCAAGTACCTTGAAAAGCTAAAACCCTTCTAATTCATGGAGCTTGGATCTTGCACCTTTTGATCTAGCTTTCTCTTTTGAAGTACCACACTTGTTTTTATGATTTGCTAAACCATCCCAAGGGTGCAACACTATCCAAATCTTAAGGAAGGTTAAAAGTGAAAGTTATGGGTTTGTTTTGAGAGTTCCATGTGCCCAAGGTCAAAGTCTCACTTTTTCAATTTTTGGCTACAATAGCTCTACTATTGCAAAAGGGTGTTTTAAGGACTCGTTGTGATAAAGCCAAAAACTATCTTTTGATGTCTTCAATTCCCTCCCTTCTTTTGTGCCTTGAATCAGCCCCTAAGTCCAATGAAGTGGATTTTTCTTGTGAGCTTGTTGTGGACAAGTCTTGTTTGGGACTTAGTTCCAACACTTCCTTGGTATCCCAAACCTCAACATCCATTAGTGGTGGTGACTATGGTGGTTCTTTGTTGTCAATAAATCCCATCTTCTTAATGTCATCTTCATAGCACCCCTCATCCCTTAGTTTCTCTTGCATGAATCCTCCTTTGAAAATATGTACTCTTGTAAGGGTATTATTGCTCCTACATTAGTTTTGATGCCTTCTCTTATGATTTGGAGCTTCCTTTTGAGCTCCTCCACCACTAAGTCCTTTTGAATTGGGCTTGTAACTTTAGTGAGGGTTTGGGTGAAATTTTTTTGCTAAATGTACATCAATTTTTCTAACACCCACACTCTTTCATTAGCCAATTCTCTATCATGGGCTAAGGGTCGAGAGGTGCACAAGCTAGGGGGTTATGCAATTTAGGTAAGTAGAGCTTGTAGGATTCTTAATAATAGCCTTGAGCTTCTAGAAGCTTCTTGGGGAACCCAATGATGTGTAAGTCATGAGTTGTGTCAAGATTAAGAACAATGATGGTCGGAGTTTGTCTATGTGCATGATCATCTAGAAGATGGGTCAACAAGGTCATGGTCTTGTTGGGTTAGCTAGGTAGAGGATGGTGATTGTGTGTATTGGATTTAGATTATCTATCTTGGGAGACAAACATCGTAATCATAGGAGTATAGGTCAACTAAAGATAAATGCATTTGTCAAGGTAGCTGACATGACAATTGGTCAGATACTTGAAGGTGCATCCCAAGAGAATCATGGTATGGAATGGGAATAGAGTCTTCATCCTTAATCATCTCCAGATCAAATAAGCTTAGAGGGATAGGGGGCATAATGGCCTTGCTTTTGTTGGCCTTATGCTATGGATAGTTAGAATACATATGTGAAATTCCACATTTTGGGTAGCATTGGTTTGCCTCGTTCCCTTTTGCTTGATCTTGCCTTTGTGGGCACAGTGATGACACATGGCCTAGTTTTTCGTAAGTCTAGCATACATTAGGATCTCTAGTGGGGGGTATCCCTCACCTATGGCCTTATCCTAGCATCATAATGGAAATCGGTTGATAATCCATAAGGATTGGATGCCCTTCTTCATCATAACAAAAGAAGGGATTTGTTTACTCCTCTTCTTTGGTGGGTTCCTCTTATATGAAGTGGGCCGGAGCATCACTAGGTGGGTATGCGATGATCGGGGATCGAGGTATCCCTAGAGGATTAATTTTTTCTCATTGAGCAATCGCTCGAGGGTTTAATGGAGCTAGAAGTGGTGCAAGTGGGGGAGGCCTTGGATAGTTAATGCCTCAATTGTATTGTCAGTATGCAAAATTTGTTGAAAAAGCGGAGCGAGAGCCAAAGGATGTGTGCACAAGAGGGCAAGAGAGCTCAAGTAGAAGAAGGAAATTCAGAGAGGAATTTTTCTACCTTCCTACATGTAGCGTTAGCTTTTGACACAGGTTGCATCTTGTATGCGAAGCATACATATTCATATACTAGCTTCTTAATTATTCTAACCAAAAAATGCAATGTGCAAAAGTGAACCCTTGTCAATGGTATTTTCAAAATAGGGCACCAATTTAGATCCGCTGGGACTAGCACTCCATTTCTCATGACGTTTTTATCATGTGTTGGAGCACCTTGTTGTCCTATCTTAGCAAGCCATTCTTTCTTTCCATCTTTCCATCTTTCCCTTTCTTTCTAGTTTATATACAATATATGCATGGAAAGTTTTCATTTACTCCATTCAATAAACCAAAAATACACTTCATTTTTTTTAAATCACCTGTAAGATGCCATTCAACTTGATAGTCCCCAAATCCTTCAACATGATACATTTGAGAGTGACATCTAGGCTATTTATATAGCCTCACTGTGGGCTAGGGTTAGGGTTTCCCTTGCCCTTCAGCTCACTCACACCTTACTTTCCCTCATACACCCTTGCTTACTTAAGGTTCCTATGTTATACTTCTAACACCCCCCCAATGCGAGGGTGGCATTGGCTTACATAGCATAGAAATGGTTCCCCCCCTCAATGAATCAGTGGGATGCCTTTATAAAATAGGCTACAAGGATGTTTATGGAAAGATGGTACTACGAGGACTAGAAAAGTTGGTCATCAGGTGCTTTGGAGACATTGTTGGCCTCCAATTCTTTGCGAACTTCAGGAGAGTTATGACATTTACTAGTGATATGCCTTGTTTATTTACATTTGTTGCACTTCATCTTGTTGGGATATTTTTCCCAACAATTGCTTACAATATGTCCCTTCTTATTGCAACAGGAACATTTAGTAGTCGTTGTATGGAGTAAGGGTTAGTTTGTCAAGGTAGATGCTGAGATGGTACTGCCTTCTATTTGGTTTCTTTTCTCCTCATCCAAACAAGATTGAATGACACCTTTAAATGTAAGATTTGGTACATTTTTTAGGGTAGAGTTGAAAAGACTTTTTCTATAGCTTTCAAGAGTGTTGCAATGGCATCTTCTTCAACAACTTCAATCGGAGCTTGAATTGAAGCTAATTGAGCCATCTGATCGTTCGTGTGGAAAATGAACTTTCCTAGGTCATCTCCTTGCTTGTATTCCAAGCTAAAGAACTCTATTTTGAGAAAGATTTTGGAAATTTTCCCACTTGCACAGTACAATTTCTTAAGCTCATCCCATTTCTCTTTTACAGTTGCAAGCTGGTCTCAATATGGTGAATAAGATATTCATCTAAGTGTAACATTCTTATGGATTGGGCTCTTTCATCATCTTCAACATCCATAGGATTGGATGGATCAATGGATTTTGTCCCTTTGATGATGAATGGTGAGTAGCCCCTCTCCATTATTTTATATTTTACTACCACCTACCATGGGTGGAAGTCTCTCCCATCAAACTTGCAAATTTGAGGCTTCACATCAACATAGGCCGTGATAAGAAGGCCTTACCAATTAAACAATGGCAATGGCAGTACTATTTCTTTAAAATTTTGTCACTACAAGCAGAAACAACAATTGATGTGAACTCAAATAAATAGATTAGATGATGAGAAGAAAATTATATGTGTGTTTATACTTGACACATAGCCTTACAAGGGTCAAGAAGAATGATGACAATTGATCACTATAATGAATATGCTTAAGGTAAAGAAATAATCTCCTCAAGATTGAGATTTAGCATAAAACATCTTCCACATACTGATAGGAAACAAGATCATGACTGAGAAATATAGCATCAATGCTTATAAGCACTCATCTCATACCATATTTCAACTTTTTTTATGAACTTAATAATATATCCACCAAGTGTGTTCAACCTTGAGATGGAGCTTCCAAATCTGCAATGACCTCAAGAGAAGGTTAATCAATGATTAAAATCACTATTAAAGTTGGAACAATGATTGGGTTTAAGAAAACCCTAAAGCTTGCAATGAAGCTTTCATGGTTGCTAGGACCCACAGTTAGGGTTTGGCTCAATGTGAGCAGTATGGATGGAATTTCTAGAAACCCTCTGAGATGGAGATAGCCCACTTGGGGGACCACAAATGCCCTATGGTAGCTTGGATGATTGTGCCCCCTACATCCCAATGAACCTTGTTGATATTTGCACTATTAAAACAACAGAATGTTGGGCTTTATCATGGTATGTTGCTGCACCCTAAGTAGGAGAAAAGATTTTCATAAGAAATGAAGTAGAAATTTTGCCTCCTTTCCTCTCCCCAAATCCTCCACTAACTAGTGATCAAGGCTGGCTATGGTGGAGAAGAATATAAAGTGAGAAGAATGAGGTCTTCTTATGCACTTAGGTCAGGATAGAGCTGGAGGGAGCTTGTTGGATCATAGATGGTTCTGATACCATGTTGAAAAAGTAAAGTGAGAGCAAAAGGATATGTGCACAAGAGGGAGAGAGAGAGCTCAAGTATAAGAAGAAAATCTTGCTTAATGAGTTGCTTACAAGTACAATTGGTACACTCTCTCTACATTTGAGAGTGATCTCCAGGTTCCCTCATGCACCCTTTCTTACTCACAGTCCTATGCTACACTTCTAACAAAATTTGGTCCAAGGAGACTTCGAGGGTCTCTACAATAGGCAAACCAATGGCCCAAAAGTCCGCAAGTGTTGCACACTCATGGTGGCCTTGAACATTTCGAAGCAAGGTGATCTCCCCCACAATGTATATGTGTTATATGTTTTGGTGATAAGGCCATGAAACTTTAAGGGACTCAGCCATCTTAAGTAATTCTTGATGTTGCTTCTTGACGTCTACAAGCAGTATTAGAGTCTCCTTATTTTCAATAGAGGAATGTCATGCACAATTCTCTTCTTAGGAGCCCATAGGGTGCTTGTGTTTGTTGCACTCCTTGTGGAGGTCATCCACACAAATAGCCTTGTCCAAGACATCTTTTATGATAGAGCAATTCAATTCAAAGTTTCCAATCAAATCCTGATATATCCTCTCATTGTGAATACTTTTGATGAAGGAATTTATGACTAATTTTTGCATAGTTCTCTCAACAACACGAAATGTGATTATTTTATTTTTTGACTTTGGAGATGTATTTTCATGCTTTCTCTATCTTGTTGCTCTATGTTCATTAATCAAACAATAAGATTGTTCCATACCAGCTTTGACGGAGTACTTGATGAACAAATATTTTAATAGTTCTTTTCCTGCAGTGTCTAGGCCAGTGAACCAAGTGCATCCTTTCTCACCTAGACAAAGCCCGAAGGTTTGTGCCTGCTTTGAATTGCCTATGAATTTTTTTGCATCATAGACTTGATCGAGTTTCTCTAAGAAGTTGTAGGGATCATCACCAACTCTATACTATCTAGTTGTTTGGCTACTAATGGAATTTCTTATTGGCCTCTCTAGGTTGGATTGTTTCCCATCTCTATTCGGATGGGTTGTGCAATGTGTGTGCCCTACCTGAAGGATGTCAATTTGGTCAAAAAATTGACATTGCATAAGATCCAAAAGTGAGTCTTGCGAAGAGATTGTTGCTCTTTCATTGAATAGCATTCTATGAATGTCGTCCATTTTTGCTTACATGGTGGCAAGCTACATCTTGATGTCATTGTTGAGGTCTACTGAGTGGTTGAGGGCAATTTTTCCTTCGTCTCTCAATTCAACTAGTTTTTGTTGCATAGCCTCAGGATTCATATTCAAAATATCAAAGCTTATGGCTTGCTGGAAACTATCTACTGTGGCTTGGAATTCATCTGAACTTCCTCCCAAGTGTCCTAACTAATCCATCATGTTGGTCATTGTTTCTAGGGTTTGATAATTGACTAGATAAATAACCAACTTGATAAGATCACATATGAGTGTAGTTTTGGGTTTAGAAGTATGGGTGGGGATGAGGTTTTTTTTGGTGGTTGAAGTGCGAAGCTCTAGGCCACTCCTTAGGTGCATCTAGCTTAGCCCTCGGCCTTAGAGCCAAGTCAAGGGTTTGATCACTCCTAAGTGATTTTCCTACTCACTTCCACTTCTGTTGTGAGTTCGTGTGTCTTATGTAAAGCTATTATCAAGTGCACAAGTTCTTTAACACCCAATTATGAAGTGCAAGGTGCCTATTGTTATTGACATGCATACTCCTATTGTGGAGACTTATATGCAATTTGCAAGATCATAGGGTCTCTTCAGGGTAAAGAAGGCCCACATTGTAGTGACACTACAAGATACAAGCCTCATACTAATGTTCAAAGGAATGCAAATGTTCATTTAAAAAATTGCCCCCATCGCCTAAAAGCATCGATATAAGCATCTCTACAAATTCATCACAGAGGGTGTCACTGTGATGCTAATAGCAATGCTCTAGGGACAACAATAGCACGCTAATAGTGGCGCATGTAGTAAATTAGCAACACAAATAGTGACGATTGCAAAGCGAAAAAAAAATTTATGGTAGGGCAGCAAGCTGCCTTGCCACCCATAGTGTTGTATGATATTCTACAAAGCAATTACATATTTGATATGCAGTCATCGTCAAGATGGGTGCAAAAACTACTTAAAACCACAAGATTGATAACTCATAAAATAAGTACAAGAGTAGTGATGAAAACTCATGAAATTACATGGAACCATGGAGAGGAGAGCCAAAACAAACATGAAAATCTATCTGTAAAGTGTGATTTTATAACAAACATGAAAATCTATCTGTAAAGTGTGATTTTATACAAAGGATGATAAGTATATCAAAGGAATGCTACATGGGAGAGGCCTGCACAGATCACAAGACCAAAAAAGAAGATGACATGCACTCCAAGAATCCAAGCATTTGCTATAGATCCTCGCCATTTGAAAGCTCATCCCGACGCAAAGGAACATTGAACAGACTTTGCAAAATGAATAGCCAGACATTAGTTCACTATACATAATGCATCATTAAAAAAGCCAGTGACTACCGACAACAAGAAAGAGGATTGACTGAATAGGCCATTGCATGCATATAATCTATTGATAAGTGTAGTGAGACTATGTCTCTCTGTATATCGAGTCTCCAAACCTGTGGGATCGTGGTTTGTGATGGAGTGCTGCAAAGAAAATAGAATAGCATTGTTAGAAACGCAATTGTTAGTACAAGTGATATTCCGAATAAGAAAGTGAGAAGAACCAAAAGAAAACTTACAAAGTTCTCCAAATAAGTCATATGGCTACCACTTCCCTAGATGATGCACGACCCCTACCTCCAATCATGCCCTCACTGCCTCATCCTTCTCCTGCTCCCATCGTCCCAAAGAATCTCTGGCCTCCTTCATGAGTCTCCACCAAATCCTCTGCATCTAGCCACTCAGACTTTGAGGCGCCACTCTTAATTGCCTTACATGCATCTGATCGTCTGTGTGACATGTATGCACACATACACTCCATCATTCACCCAATGGAAAACCTCTCTCCAAAGACATCACTACATAGTCCTTGCTCCCCTCATGTATATTTTTCCAATGGTCCCGAACATTGTGCCTAAATACTTGTTGGCACAACTCCCTCATGCAAGACATCACGCTCCTCTCCTCATCATTCATGATTTCAGCACATGTCATGTCATCTATGAGGTATATATACCCTAATAGGATATGTCTAAGGTGTGTCCTCTCCCACATGTGACCACGCTTCTCGGTATAACTAGAAGTCCCCTATATGTCTGGCATATCCTGCAGGGGTAGTATCTTTGAGAGTAGCACCTGTAGGGGTGCCACTTGTAGAGACAGCTAAGTAAAACCCGGAGCCATGGGAGTAGATGTCCCTATAGGCATGACAAATCCTAGAGGTGACAAGTATATACCAAATTGACAAGATGGAGATACTGCATCGGTGCCTCCACAACACCCACCTGAGCCACCCTTTCTGGAAGTGGTACGAGGAGCAAGGAGTAGCAACCCTCTCCAAAACTGACTGCGAGCACAGTATCCACATCTCCGTAGCACCCCCAAAATCACTCCCTCCATCCAAGGCCAGTCTAGAGCATTGACCTCGTCTACTAGAAATCAAAGCATTAGACGTACCAAAAGTAGACCTCATAGAACGACCTAATGATGTCCGTGACAACTCTTGGTCTGCCATATCTCTAAATCAAGCCATCTAATTAGAGACATACGTGTAAATATCTCATGCAACTCCTCATCGGTCATCCCTTGACTCATCCTCCTCTCTAGGTATTGTCAGAGTGATAACCTGCACATATAGAAAATTATGTTAACATAATCAATATGATAATTAAAGTGCATATAATAAAGTACCCTTGAAAGTGAATCATCATCAAATTGAGCAAGTGGATGCAAATACAACTCAGCCTATGGCCCTATGTCAATCTCTTGGCACAGCTTGGCATATACTAAAAGGTCTATAGAAAGGTCACCACAGAAAGAGGAGTCCACTTCATTCTCAAAAAATTCTTGGCCTCATATCTCTTCGTCTACGTTACCCGTGCGTGTCTCCTCTCTGCATGCTCCAAGCCCTCTTCACCCTCCACCCTCCACAATATTGATCCCTCCACCTGCATATTTTCCTTATCTACGTTGGAAACATTGCTTTCATCGTACACTCGTGGACTCCAAGGAATTGACATCACAACATATCACCATCGAGGTTGTCGGGGATTTGGATAGAAGATTACATATTCAATATCACATATAACAGTGAATCAACATTTGTGATTGTTTCCTGTTGTGGAAAAATTAAAAAAATAAGTCATGCACCTATTCACAATGACCTAGCAGGACAAACATGTGGCGCAAATCTATCCATCTTTTCTCGGAATCTATTTTTAAAAATCCAAATGGATCTGGCTAAATGATTATCCCAGCTCTTTCCAACACCACTTTAAACCACTGTATGTTGAATATGGTCATGCGGAGAAACTACGATAATCCACTGAGCAAGTTTCCAAAATACTCCATCTCATCTACCATGGTATTCAGATCCGTGACCCACCATCGGCTCTCTTGCATGAACTTTGCCATGACACCACAATCTATTATGGGAGTGCATTTTGTCAATGCGCTCAATGTCGCCCGCACGACCACGCCACATTGTAGATTTTGTACTGTACACCGAAACGGTCAGATTAGTTGTTGCACATAAAATCTAGATATAATAGCAAATAAAGCATGCAGTCACCTTCGGACCACATCCCCTTGAGAATTCCCACTCCTCGTTAGTAGAGACCTCTACCCCTTTGCAAGAAGCTATGATCAAAGCTCCATGTAACCACTACATAGACATAAACCCAACATGCCCTCAGGATATCAAATTGGTCTTGATGGTGTGTACTACGTCAAAATTTTGATCGTGCTTCTTCTCGGTCTTTTCTAGTCTGCTTGTACCTAGCGAGCCACTTCTCCATGGATGCATAATGCAGCATACAAAAACGATTCACTTTCTCCTACATGGCAGTATCTATCATTTTTTCTACTCCATTTTCAACCACCACATCTCTAGTCAGTCTATCATCATTCTTCAACGTGCCCATAGCATCGTGTTTTCTGAATTCACCATCTGTAGCTACTGTGAAGTATGCATTAATGCCTCTAACATTAGCCAACCTTCAACCATACTACCTTCCGACTGAGCTCTTGTCACATAAAGCCCTTCACATTTTTCATGAAGTGCTCCAAGAAGAACATCCATTGCATATAGACAGGCCCTGGAATATCCACTTCATCTACAAGATGCACTAGAAGGTGAGTTTGTATCGTGAGCATGCTTGTGGACAGGTACTTCTCAAAGAGATTGACCACCTCCACTGCTCTCCGCCTTGCGGATTCAATAGAGGATGTCTAGATCTCCTTATGTGAGATCCATTGTACTAAAATTTAACAACTTGTAAAATCGTCTCTCATATTTCTAGAGTGAGACACCCCGCGATCACGATCGGTAGTAAAAAGTGTCACAAATACACAACCATTACGAACATTGAGTAGATATTTAATAGTGAAATATTGAGGCTACTTGCAACCAAGATCACGAAAAACCTGACGTATCTTATGCCAACCATGGGATTTCAGCCCTAATAGCTAGGGTCATTTTTAGAAAAAGTAGCCCTGAAGGAACACATCATACCCATCGGGGTGCGGATAGACCTAATAATTTGCTTCACGATATACTCTTCTTTAGTGGACGGGACCCAAGGAGCGCAAGGTAGTTGCAAGAGACCATTAGTGCTCAACTGTGGCCAAAGTGCCTCCATCTTGCCTACCTCCTTCAAATCCATTCATGCTCCTATAGTGTCTCTCTTTCCTATGATGTGGTCCCATAATAAGCTGCCCATATTCTTCAAAATATGCATGGGATCCAACAAATGGTTGATCTGTAAGTGGATCCAATATGGCAACTTGTAGAAAATCAAGAACCATCGCATTTTGCTTCGATGTGACTCCTTATGGACCATTTTCAACTCATACGAGCTTTGGGCATTCATTCGTGCTGGAGGTTGTCCAAGAAAACCTTCCCTCTATTCATGACCCTTCGACAAGAAAGCGGTGTGTCCTTGATATACAATATTTTTCATGGCCCATGATGTGTTAGATATCAAAAACTTGAACACGAACTTGAACGATCCCACTTACCTAAGCACTCCCCGAATCCTGGAAAGTCACATGAGAATGGCTTGTATATTAGTGGACCATCTACCATCGTGCTTGCTCATATCTTCCACAAGGACCCCCAGCTCGTCAACTAATGGTTAGAGGTATCCTTTCTTCATAGAAATCCATAGTGGGATGTTGTAGTTAACAAGGACTACATGCCACATACTATAAGAAGTTGAGTGGAGACCACATGGATTCACGCCATCCATAGCAAGACCGAGCCGAAGATTCCTTGGCTCTTATGCAAAGCCTGGAAAGGTGGAGTCAATGTGACTCCACACACATGAATTCACTGATATTTGTTGGACTCCATCTATGGATCTATTTTGCACATACCACATTGTCAAGCTCGTCATGCCTAATGTACGAAATATGTGACTTATACATGTTATAAGTGAAAAGTGTTTGAGAACCTTCTGAGGGATGGTTTGCCCTTGTAAGTCCTGTCAATACCTATGTGTACCACACTTTAGACATGTCTCCATAGTCTCGTAGTCTCCTCGAAATAGCACACAATCGTTGACATATGCATGGATGCTATTGTAGTCCATGCCAAGCTTTCGTAACACCAATCGTGCATCATCATGGGACTCAAGCATCATGTTTCTAGGTGGTAATATATGATACTTTAGCACAATAAGTATTTTTTATTTTATAATAGAGCCAAAAAAATCAACAAAGCGTAGAATGTACCTAGACAACTCAATCAGGCTCGCATCGCTCCACCCGTACCTTGTTTGCACACTTAGGAGTGCAAGCAATGTCTTCAGGCGAGATACTCGGCACCTATCATAGAATGGTATAGACGCTTCTTCTCTTAGTGGATCAGATGACTCAACGTCCATGGGCATTAATGCATTGATCATTATCTCTATATCACATTCCAAGATTGGAGGAAGGTCCAAAAGGCCCATTGTCTCCTCTAGTATCAAGGGTATAGCCTATGACATGCCCTCCAATTGGTGTATCAACTCAGGCACTTCATCTATCGCACACCCACGAACTCTTCTAATGAGCCACAATAAGTGCATTCCTTGGGATTAAGCGTCACCTCTCTGTACAAATTTCATGGGTACGTCTAATATTTGTGTATATAATATTCAATTGCTTTGCAAATATAAATCATGATTGATACACACTTTTATTACTTTCTACTCAAAGTCTAAGATCGCTTGGTCAATGATTTCCAATTGAAACTTGTCAAAGCGTCGCATGTGTTCTATGGACAAGTGATGCTTTTGTCTAGTTGCTAGCTTGCATTGAGTGCAAGGACATGGAACACGCTCATTAATATACACCTCGTGATATTGGACATCACGACCATCATCATTTTCTATTTGGTCTATGTTACAGCAAACAATATGTTTTTGTTCCTCTCATGTGGTGGTGATCTTCCTCCATTTTAATCTCTACTCCTCTTTCTCTCTATTTTCCTTTATTTGTTTGTATCCCTCCCTCTCTCTTTATTCATTTGGCTCCCTTCATCCTTCTTTGTTTTTCTCCCCACCTCTCTCTCTCTCTCTCTCTCTCTTTCTCTCTCTCTCTCTCTCTCTCTCTCTCTCTCTCTCTCTTTTCTCCCTTCATCCTTCTTTGTTTCTCTCTCCCCCTCTCTCTCTCAATGTTTCTTTTTCTCCACCATCTTCCTTCCCACTCTCACTTCTTCTCTCCTTTTCTTTTCCTCCCTTCTTCTCTTTATTTCTTTCTCTCTTTTCCTCTCCACTCTCACTCAATGCATCTTGTTATTATTAAAATCAAAGATAGAAAATAAAAAACTTATAAAACAAGAACATTGAAAGACCCTCTCTCCCTACCTCTCTTTGTGTCTCTCTTCGCCCTCTCCATTTATTTTATTATCATTTCATTCTCTCTAATTCTCTCATTGTTTTCATTTTTCTCTCTCCCTCTCTCTCACACTCTATTTATTGTTCTCTCTAACTCTGTTTTTGTCCCTAGCTCAGTCCCTTTTCCTCCCCCTCCCTCTCTCTCTTCTTTCTTTTCACTCTCTTTCCTCTCTTTACCTCACCCTTTTCTTCCATCTCTTCCTTCACTCTCTGTTTCTCCTTCTCTCCCCTCTCTCTTTCTTTCTCATTCTCTTTCTTTGTTGCCTCTCTCTTTGTTTATCACCCCCTCTCATTGTTTCTCTCACTCATTCTCCTCTCTCCCTCCCTTCATATCTCATTTCTCTCTTCCTCTCTCTCTTTGTTACCTTTCCCCCCTTTCTCTCTCTCTTCCTCTCCCTTCCTTCATATCTCATTTTTGTCTTCCTCTCTTTCTTTGTTACCTTTCCTCTTGTTCTCTCTTTCTCTATTTTCTTGTTACATTTCCTCTTTTTCTCTCTCTCATTCTCTCTTCCTCTTCCTTCCTTCTTCTCCCTCTCTCTTCCTCTCTCTCTTTCAATACATCTCATTACAAAGAAAAACAAAAAAAGAAAGGAAGAAGACACAAAAACAAAGCAAGAATAGGCAATGTACCTACCACAAAGGCTCGAGGATGAATTCTATTCCGCCTCCTCTTCACGACGTCCCTTCTTTCTCCCTTGTGCACTTCTCCCTCTTTTTCGTATACGGTGGCGGCGATGTTGGTAAGGAGCTTTCTTTCTCTCTCTTTTCCTATTTCTCTCCCTCTACCTCTCCCTCTCAAGGCAATGAACTCTTTTGCTCTCTCTCGAAAATGTTTGCGGTAAATGTTGTGCTCAAATTTTCATCCTTTTTTTTTTCTTAGACTAGCATTGCTTTTCGTGTGTCCTAGTTCATGTCACTAAGAATCGCTATTTGTGTTGCTATTAGTATCGCTATAACCAATTTAGCTATGTTATTTGGGATACAAATATAGCGACATAAATAGTGATGCCACTATGTTGCGTCACAAACCGCCGTCACTATGTCCCCATTCCCTTATAGTGTGAATGCCTATCACATATACTCTTAGTGTATTATGCAACCTAGGATGTGGCAAACATATGGCTACCCGCACTTAGTAGTGATATGTCTAGTTGGCTTGGTGTGCTCAATGGTTTTGAGGCTACTTCTATGGGAGTGAATGCAATTGTCTACTCTACACAGTCCTTGAGGGGATGCATATGTGTGCATGAACAAATTAAACAAATACAATGACATTACCTAGCATAGACTAAGTGTTACAAGGTTCTCATTGTGTAGTGGAAACATATTGTGATGTA
Organism: Lygodium microphyllum; assembly: GCF_053477565.2. Lineage (NCBI taxonomy): Eukaryota > Viridiplantae > Streptophyta > Polypodiopsida > Schizaeales > Lygodiaceae > Lygodium > Lygodium microphyllum. The sequence continues at coordinate 85,781,754 of NC_141153.1, read as the reverse complement.
GCAAGGACAAATGCATGGTGATGAATGTATGCACAGTGGATGCTCTATATGGGTGTGTGTGGAGGTGGATGGGTTAAATGGGTACAGAAGCACTATGTGTAATAAGATGAGATGGGTGCTTGCTATGTGTGGTCGACTACACACAATGTGTGATCGACTATACGACTATATGTAGTGTGCAATTGATAACATGCAATGTGGTGGAAACACATTGCAATGTAGCAAGGATGGATACACAATGATGAATGCATGCATAGTGGATGCTCTGTATGGGTGTGTGGAGAGGTGAATGGATTAATCGGGTGTGGATGCACTATGCATAATTGGATGAGATGGGTGCTTCCTATGTGTGGTCTATTACACGTAGTGTATGGTTGGATACACTTGACTACACATAGAATGGTAGGTGCCAAGTTCTCATTTCCCTACATTGCTCCCACTATGCTTCCATCCTACTAGGTTGGACTTGGGTTGTGGAAGGGGAAATGAGGCCCCTACTACTGCAAACACTTGGTGTATGTGTTACGTGCTATGTGTGGTGAGAGTCGCAATGGGATGTCCAAATCAAAAATCTTACTTAGAGAATCATTCAAAATCAATGAATGGTACAACCTACATACAAACAACCAATTCAAACTCACGTGATGCACACAATCCAATTATATCCATTGTCTTGTAGCTCATGTGGTTTCGGTAACACAACGTAGCCACAGTGCACTCATCAACCACCTACCTTGCCACTTATGCCAATCTTCCTGCCCATTAGGTTGGAGGACCGTGTGCAAGGGGGAAGAGCCTTATGCTCACATGGCTACACACATGTGTAGAGAGATGCATATAATGTAGGGGCTGAAAAAACAACATTGCTATCTTTTACCCAATTTCAAAAAGTAATAATAAATTATTCAATTACTTTATTCCGACATGTATGTGTAGCAATCAATGCACCAACATATAGAGGAGCAAGTGCCAAGCCTTCGCAGTTCATGTGTGCATCAAGGAATGTTTTAAATGTGCAATCATTAATGATGCCTAAGTGGTCAAGTTGTTTCTAACACATACTCTTCCTTTCACAAGTAATCCCTCACCCTACCAAGAGGGATGAGAGCCACCAATAGGGTAGGGTAGGGTCCCGACCTATCATAAAAACCCTATATAATTCTCCAAGAGTAGGGCTCTTCTTCTATGAAAATTGTCAAAGAATAGCATATGAAAAAGGACTGAACGTGTGGAAAAGAGAGAAGATCGGTCAATTAACCAAAAGTTAGGTAGGATGCCCAAAAGAAAGGGAAAACCCTAACCCTAGAATTTATATATAAAAATAATGAGCTTGAATGGAAATGGTTATTCTTGCATGTGCAAACTTTGCTACTCTACTTTCTTGCTCAAGTTGAGAGAAAGAGAGAGAGAGAGAGAGAGAGAGAGAGAGAGAGGTAAGGGACAAGGAAAGTGAAACCTCTAGTTTGTTCTCTAGTACTCTCTCAGGCCCACCATGCTTTCTCTTGTGTGACGAGGGCTGTAGAGGATTGAGGGGCAATGGAGTGCTCACTTGGATCATGGAGCTAGGACTTGCAACTTTCGTGGTAAGAGGCACATGAGGCTATGCTGGTTTGTTTCAATCCACATGCGAGTGACTAGGTGTAAGCTCGTCAACGATGCATGTGTTCACGGTCTTGAAGGAACAATAGCGTGCCCACCAATGGCCTCGACATGTTGATTGTGAACCATAGCATTTTGGTTTCATTGCCACAACCTAGGGCACATGAACCTCGGATCGCCTGTAGTATGGTTTTTGCTACGGAATAGGAGGGAGCTAGTCACATCAACTCTAAAATGTGTGTGAAACTTAGTTAGGTTTGGTTGTATTTTTTGTTATTATGATCTTTGACAATTGCATGGTATGCAGATCATGGATTTGACAAGTGGACTTCATTTTGTCTATAGTAGGATGCATGAAGATGCATGTTTTTATTGCAAATCTTTTCAATTTTATAAGGACATAGTGCCCATAACACCCTCTCTTTTGCACAAGCGGAAGTGTGTGACACAAGAGAAAGAGAGATCAGTTGTATGAATTAAAAATATGGTCTTTTGTACCATGTAGCACGAGAAGGGGCAAGGATCTAGTTGGGAGCTTCATGTGCAAGTAAATGGACTACAAAGAGGAGGATTCCATAGTTGCACATATACATGCATCGAGAGGTATCTTGATGATGGAAATCACCATGTAAAAGAGGGCTTGGGGCCTCGCAAAAAAGCTGCATGGAAAGAGGGGCTTTGATCCTTGGAAAAAACACCACTGAAGAGGGGGCTTAGGTCTTAAGAGAACAATGGGTAAAGGGGGGCTTAGACATTGATTATTTAACTTTATTTTTTAAAAAATAAAGCATCATGTGCTTTTAGTAAGGAGAGGGAGGGCTTACTTTAATTAGCCATCCCCCCTTTCACTATCATCATCTTCATCTCCTTCTCAGCCTATCCCCATGTAAACATCTTTGCTCGATTGGCCGCCATCACGTAGCCACTACCCGACAGGCAGCCGATGCCTCACGACGCCATCGCCTCGCCTATGGATCGCCCTAGCACTACCAAGGATGCACGACACTATTAGTACGGCCACTTGACTGCAATTGGCAGCCTGTAGCGTGCCACTTCTCTCTCGTTGGTAGCTGCCTTGTGAGTAGCACGCCACGCCACCTCGATCGGTAGCTGTCGCGCTTAGTGCGGCCATCACCAGCAGGTTTGCACTCTGTTATGGTTACCACCTATAAGCACTTACCTGCAGTGCACCGGCACCTCAATTACTGCCGCCCTTATCGTTACCGATGGGTCGCCGAGGCCGCTTAGAGAATACCGATGCTTCCACACCATCCACATCAGCCCCCGTCGTGCCACCATGCCATGCCCAGAGGAGCCACCATTGTAGGTTGTGCACCCGCCATCATCGCCATCGTCAATCATCATTATCCTCTTCACCTTCCTCGCCATCATCATCAACACCCTCTTCAACCTCATCACCCTCTCTTCACCCTCTTCACCCACATCATCATATTCGTCTTCACCCTCATATTCTCTACCACCATCATTTCTATCTCTCCCACCACCACCATCCACCCCCGCCACCATCATCTTTTCCCTCTTCACCATCATTGTCATCATCATCTTGTGCACCGTCATCCTTATCTTCATCATCATCATCATCTTTGTAATCCTCATCACCATCCTTATCTTCAAACACCAATAGGGTAGGGTAGGGTAGGGTAGGGTAGGGTCCCGACCTATCATCCTTATCTTCAAACACACACTGAAAAAGATAAAATCAAGTGTGTCACTAATCATTTAGTGGATAGAGCATCTCTTTGATGGACCATGGTTCGTAAGAGCATAGATTGTCCCACTACCTGGGAGAGTTTCAAGAAGAAGTTTATGCAGAATTTCCTTCCTCCACAATTCCATGAAAAAGCCATAAAGCAATGGGACCTTCTTCAGCAAAGAGATCGTGAGCCTATTCCTCAGTACACCGAACGTTTTTGGAATGCATTACTCCAGTTACGCATGCTTGAAGGCGTACCTGAAGCGACTCACAAACACAAGTATATGTCTGGATTAGTTGGGCATTACTACGCTGAAGTCAATATGTTCAAGCCTGCAACTCTTGAAGATGCAATTTCTTTAGCTCATAACACTGAAGACAAGCTTCGAGGAAGAGACAAGCGTCCACAACAATTTCAAGCAAATGGTAACTATGGATCTAGGCAATTCAATTCAAATTTTAGAAGATTCAATCAAGGTCGATTTCCTTCATCGTCTTTCCGTAAGTCTTGGACAAAACCACCTGCTTTGTCATCGAATACCAATCAAAACCCTAAGCCAACTTCACAGCCAAATCCTAATATTCCTAGACTTCCTGCCATTGCAAACAATGTATCTAAAGCCAAACCTATAGTGTGTTACATATGCCATCAACCTGGACATCTAGCAGCCAATTGCCAATCGAAGAAGCCACCTATCCATATCAACTATCTTGGAGCAATGGAAGATGAAGAACATGAAGAAATGCCTGACTTTACAGAAGATGAAGACAACATTACTACTCCTTCGGATACTTTACCAGGTATGCCAACTCCACATTCTTTGTTGACAATGAAATGTTTAGTGCATGGAAAAGAAAAGATCATTTTGCATGATGATGGTAGTACACATGATTTTATTTCTGCAAAGTTAGTGAAAGAATTGAAATTACAAACTGTTCCTACGCATTATCGCATTAAAGCAGCATTCTTAGGCACAAGGTATAATGGAACACAAGAGGTGCATGATCTAGAAATTCAAATTGGTGAATACACTGAAAGAAGGAATTTTCTAGTTGTACCATTACAGTCCAGTGATATTATTTTAGGTATGCCTTGGCGTCATCAGCATAATCCTAATATAGATTATTCCACGCATTCAATTAATATTCATTTTCAAGGAAAACATATTACATTGTATGGTATGCATGCATCTAATGCTTTTCCACTGCTTACTCATACTCAAGCTAAACGTGCATTACGCAAAAGTAGTAAATCTTATCTAATTTGGGTAAATGAGCTGCAAGCTAAAGAAAAACATATGCACCCTAGGCATAAAGAATTTCTTGCACAATTTAAAGATTGTTTTACAGAAGATCTACCACCTGGATTACCTCCTTCACGTCCTGAAGACCACAAAATAGATTTAATTCCTGGTACACAACCACCTTGTAAAGCACCATATAGGCATAACCAGATAGAGCAAAAAGAAATTCAAAATCAAGTTGAGGAATTACTAAATAGAGGATTGATTAGATCTAGTAGTTCTCCATTTGGTGCACCTGTTTTGTTGGTAAAGAAGAATAATAATACTTATCGTATATGCATTGATTATCGTGCCCTAAATAAGATTACTGTAAAGAATAGATATCAAATTCCTAGAGTCGATGATCTTATGGATAAACTACAAGGTTCTGCCATATTTAGTAAAATAGATCTTAAATCTGGTTATCATCAGGTGAGATTAGATAAGTCTGACATATTCAAGACTGCATTTAGAACACAATTTGGTCATTATGAATTTTTAGTGATGCCTTTTGGATTGACTAATACACCTGCTACATTTAGTAGAATGATGAATCGTATATTTTTGAAATATCAGCATTGTGTTATTGTATTCTTTGATGATATCTTGGTATTTAGTAAAAATGAGAAAGAACATTATGAACATCTGTCCTTGGTTTTCAAGTTAATGAAAGATAATCAATTGTATGCTAATCCGAAAAAGAGTGAGTTCTTTCAAACGGAAATTGAATATCTAGGTCATATTGTGTCATCAGATGGTATTAAAGTTGACCCTAAGAAGATAAAAGCAATATTGAACTGGCCAATACCTAAATCCATCAAGACCATGGGAACAGATTTCTACGGATTTTATTACTGGTTTACCTAATACTAAAGCTAACCATGACATGATTTGGACTATAGTAGACAGGTTTAGTAAACAAGCATATTTCATTCCATGTAAGAAAACTTTAACAGCATCTCAGGCAGCACAATTGTTTTTGAAAACTGTTTTCACTAATCATGGATTACCAAAACTTATTATTTCTGACCGTGATTCTAGATTTCGTAACAACTTTTGGATTACTTTGTTTGCTAACCTAGGAACAAAGATTGATTTCTCATCTGTATTTCATCCTGAAACTAATGGACAAACAGAAGCCACTAACAGTACTATTTTAGATCTTTTACGTGCTTACACTATTTCTAAACCACAGACATGGGACATGCATTTGCATTTACTACAGTTTGCATATAACAATACACCATACACATCTACAAAGAAAGCACCGTTTGAAGTGATTTATGGTTATAGATTGTCTACACTTGTTGCATCTTTATCAAATAGAATTCAGAGTGCTGATGATATTGCTAATATGCACGCTACTATTTTTGATGAGGTATGGACCATTTAAGATCATTCACAAAATCAATGACAATGCATTCAAGTTAGAATTACCATCTCACTAGAAAATTCACAACACATTTCACATTAGTTTATTACGACCCTTTAGAGGCCAATTACCTGTACACCCTGTTTATGAAAACCCACCTTTGTTAGATGAAGAGACTGAAATACTTGAACCTGAAGCTATCCTAGATACTGATTTTATGACCACTAGAACTGGCCGAAGATATTCTAGATATTTAGTCAAGTTTAAAAACCATCCTGTAGAGGAAGCCCAATGGATGCACGCTAGAGACTTAAATGCTTTCCCCACTCTGTTAGCTCCACATTGAGCTAATAACAATTGAGGACAATTGCTATCCCACCCGGGGGTATGATGCCAGGAGGCATATTTCACGGTGGATTCCGTGAGGTTTTACGGTGGATTCCGTAAACTTTGTTGACCGGGGCTCATACACAAAGTGGATTCTTTGTGCGAGAAGTTGATGGGGACGCCTATCCTTTTCGGGCGTTTCATTAATTTAGTGTGTACATGGGTGATTCCATAGCAGGTGATTCCGCAAAATACATATTAAATTAATAAACGTTTATGAGTCTAGAGTGCGCACTCGTAATAAATTAAGGTTAGGATTGTTTTCTAACCAGTTGATTTATTTATGTAGCTGAAGTCTGCTAGATATTCACTTTTGTCGGTTTAATTGTATTATTTTACTAACGATTGTGAATGCTTCAGTTGATGTGTAGAGATAGCAGCAGTGGCGAAGGAAAGCATTGGAGGATAGCGTGTATTCGAGTTATCACTTATATTTTGATGGGCGCATACCTTAGGCATGGCGCCTATATTTTGTCTCACCTATTTATTGAGGCATTGGATATTTATTTATTATTTTGTATGTGCATGGGCGCATGATTATGATATTTGTATTTTGACATTGTATTGGGTACGCCTAACTCTTTGGGCGCCCGCCCATTAGCTTTATTCCTATTTTGTGCTAAAGCAAACTCAAAAGCCAAAAGCATGCTATTTTGTAATTTGGGCTATTATTTGATCTTGAAGATGATTAATACATAAAATACATGCTTTGTGGAGCGCTCACACAAGGCATGGGGGGAGATTGCACCCAATTGGTCTCTTGTTCATGTCGTGCATGCTTTTTACCTTGAGTTTTGTGCAAAAAGTAGAGTTCTTTTGTTCTTGGGGACCTTCCGGCATTCACTACGCAAGCATACAGCATCCGATCTGCGCACCAATAGAAAAGGTGGAAGCTATGGAGGATGGAAGATAAAGATACTACTCATGTTGACATGACAATGTAGACAACTATTACACAAGTGAATTAGGTTTCAAGATTGAGACTTGAACTCATAAACACAATCTTATGTAGGACTGACAATGACACAAACACTTGACAGAAAGAGACAAGTACTATTGCATTATCATCATATGAAAGTGATAGTCAAGTACATCATTATATATGGTTGCTTGGTAGCACACTACATCCACTATGCCTATGGGATCTATCTCTCTTCCTAGAATGAACTGCATCTCCCTAGCCTAGTTGTTCCATACAAAGGGGCATACATAGAGTGTGATTGCCAGATTCTCAACACTAGGCAAATACATTGACATACTCTCATAGGAGAGCAACAAGTTTACCCTCCTCATCCTTAGTCAAGTCATCCGCAATGAACACAGGTCGAGGCTTCTCGCCTTCCCCTGCTAGGTTGACTTCCTTGACCTTGGCGGGTCCCTCAATCGGCTCACTGGTTTGCCCTTGTCTCTTTCCTCCTAGTAGAATCACCACTCTATTACCCTTCTTAAACTTTGTGAAGTGTTTGGGGAGATCCTGTGGCTTCTTTTGCCTCTCTACTTCTGAGTCCTTAGTTCGCTTCCTGGCCTCCTCCTTTAGTCGTCTGTGCCTTAGGTGGACTGCTAAGTCCCCTTTGGTGCATTTGACCTTAGAGGGTTGGGGTATTTCGGGATCACTCTCCGTACTGACTTCTGACTCCGAGTTAAACTCGCATCCCTCACTTGAGGAAGGAGTTTCGCCAAGGGGTCGTAATTCAGTAGGTGTATCCATCTTACATACTGAAACTACCAATGGTTGCGCCACTCCTACCTGCTCATAATCCATGGCTCCTATGTGCTCCAACCAGGATCTATCGCACTCCATGTGCATGACTCCTCTTCCATTCCAGTCTGCCCTTTCCCTTCTAGGCCTAGAGTTTGCCTTGATTTGTTCGATCGTTCTCCCTTTAGTGTCATATTCTATTGTGTCTAACTCTTCTTCACTCTCGTCTCCAATAGAGCAGCAGTCCTCGTATTTTTCATCATCAGAGTCTTGCCCCTCTGATTGCTCATCATCCCCCAGGCTTTCCTCTTCAATCTCCTTTTCATCAATGACCAAAGCCCAATTGTATAATAGGTTCAGATCGTGAATTTTGGTCCATTTCCACTCAGGCTTAGTCAAAAGATTGCTTAGGGGTTTTAGATTGGCAGCCATGTTGCCCTTCAGTTTATCGGTCAGGTACTCTATGATTTCTTGAAGCTCAAGCTTGTTGGTGGGGATATGGAACGAGACAGGTTTCCTTGGGTTACGTGAGTTTCCTACCACCATGCAGAGTGGCAGGATGGGCTCCCTTGTTGGCATGCTTGGGGAGTTAGCAGCTCGCCTATATAGCTCTTCCTCGTCTAAGAATGGTAGGTCAACGGTTGCCAAGACGTGTATCCAATCCCGCTCATCCTCAGGGCAAGGGATGTTCTTGGTCAATGACCCATAGGGTTTGCTTGCTTGTGCATCACCTTTTAGCATGGTTGAGATAGCATCAAGGTCGGCTGGGGTAGTCTTCTAGGTATCCATCTCAACCCTTACCGCTTCTGTTCTATTCCCCAAGAAGATGAGATTGTTACCCCAATCTTCAATAACTCGCGTGTTCCTCATCCAGGGTCGGCCTAGCAATATGTCATAGTCCACTCCCTTCATGACAATGAAGTTCACGGAAAATTGCACCCCTGCGACCTTCATTGGCCAATTCTTTAGGACCCCGAATGGTCTGGCCTTCATTCCATTGGCCAATGTGACATTGAACCTAGCCATTTCCATGGGTGGGTTTCCCCAAGCCTATAGAACTGTGTGGCTCAAGACACTGACACCGGTGCCTGTGTCTACAATTCCTTTTCATGTTACATCCCCCAAGGCTAAGATAGGTAAGACTGCATGCATCTCAGTGCCTTCCCAGAAAGCATTGACATGCAGTGACCCTAGAACTGAGTGTAGTATTAGGCTTGGAATCTGCGTGACTGCATCCTGCTCTTGCAAGTCAGCAGCAGTGTGCTCCTCTTTTCCCTCCATCCAGTGCTTTAATTCTTGCCATAAGGAAGGGTGCTGCCGAAGCAGATCTCCTAGGCTTAAGGTTGCTGGCGTGGTTACTAAAGTGGTAAGGAGGTTGCTGGGTGGTTGCCTTCCTCCTTGGTCAGCACTCTTTGGCCATATATCTTGGTTAGCTTGCTGACATACTTCTTCCTGGTCTTGCCTCTATGGCATCTCATGTGGTGTGGGTACGTTCCCCGATTGAGATCACGATGGTGAAACGGGTGTACCCACACTAGAGAGGTCTTCAATTTGGTCTTCTAGTATGGGCTCTACGTCCTTAAGATGTTCTTGGGCATCCTTGATCCACTCCTTGACTTTGGCTATAGCATCGAGTTGTCGTTTGGGGTGGGGGTATTCCCCTACCTTGGCACTCCCTAGATTTATTGTCTTATGAGCTGAGGTCTCTGCCTCTGCATCAGTGACCCTCTTTCGTGTCACTAGTGTTGTAGCTTCCTCAGTCTTAAGGGTAATCTTTGTGTTTGTTCTCTTTCTCCTTCTCCTCCAGCTTTTCTTTCCCAACGAGGCTGCATCCAGGTTACTTGGACCAGGCAATGAGATGTCTGCCTGTTTTGTCTGTGCTCGCATCATGATATGTAGTGGAATGGGCGTATCCTCACCGTCAAAGGTCTCCACACCAGACAGCCCCAAGGGTACTGAGGCACGTTGGTAGAACTAGTTGATGGCTTCCGTTTAGGATAGTCAGGAAATAAGTGTGTGATTCCACACTCGGTGCATCAAAGGTCAGCTTTGTCCTTGTTTGCATGTTCCCTTTCCGGGCAGCGTGATGAAATATGGCCTGGATGACCACAAGTCCAGCATGAGATTGGATCTTGGCTCGATCCTCCAAAGCCTCTGCCTCTTCCTCTACCTAGCGCCATCACCGGTACTAGTCGGTAGTGCATCAGGACTGGATTGCCTTCCTCATCATAGGATATGTATGGGTTCACGTAGGTCTCCTCTTCACTAGGTTCTTCCACATAGTGAATAGGAGCGTCACTCGGTGGATGGGTTACGTAGGGCCCTGGTGGTCTGGGTATGCCTGTTGGGTTCATCTCTAGCCTAGGAATGGCTGGTCTTGCGTCATTTGGTGTTAAAAGTGCCAATTGGGCTCCCTTGCCAAAGAGGTTAGGCAGCCTATTGCCTAAGTATGGAGGGTTGTATTGCTACGCATATAGAAATCTCCTTGGCAAACTGCAATGTAATGCGTCATGACCGAACCTACTACAATTCGAGCACGGCCTAGATCTAGGATCTTGGCACTCGGCTGGGAGGTGGTTACCGCCACAATGTATACACTGCACATGCAATCACACAGGTTTCCTCATTTGGTCTTGCAATCATGCAAGCTCCATTCTCACCTCAGCCAGCTCCTGGCCTTGGTCAACACTCTTTCCCTTATCCTGTATGCTAGAGTTCTCTCTCTCTCCTGAAGCCGTTGACCGCTCTAGAGCTCTCTGACTTAAACTGTCCCAATTGATGTTCCTCATGCTTCACTCCCTAAGCTAATCATCCACCCTTATTGCCTTTTCAAAGACTCTAGCTAACATGTCTCAGTGTAGAGTGGAGTTACTAGCCAAAGCCTTGTAGAACTCCTCGCTTCGAATTCCATTTATAAATACAGTAGACACAACTTTCTCGTTAGGTCGCTCATTTGGAGGGATCCTCTTGAAGAGGCTACCCACATGAGTGACATAGTCCCTTACATCTTCCTTTTCCCTCTGACTGACATTCATCAACCGGACAATGAGATTGTCAGAGTACCCTGCCTCAAAGAATCTCTTGATAAAGAGGTCCTTAAGACGGGCAAAAGTTGTGTGCGCAGCTGCATCTAGACTAGTGTACAAATTCTCCCCTTATCTCCTAAGCACAGACCGAAAGCTTGAGAGCATTGTGCAAGGACTGTGAGACCATTTGCTTCGCAACCTTGTTCAAATTGCTCCACAAAGCTATATGGGTCATTGCTAGGTTCATACTCGTCTAGCTGCTTTGCTACAATAGGGATTCTAGATTGCCCCTTTGCCCCTTGCATGACCCCCTAATCCCAAGGGTAATGCGGTGGCTAAGGTTGTTGCGTTCTGCTCAGCAAACATATTGTCCATGAACCGCTTGGCTACGAGTTCACTCAACAATAAGTTAGCCTCTGCTACTCATTCTCTCTCTGTATTTGGCCCTGCTTTGGTTGCACCAGCCAAGGCTAGGCCTCGTACATGTCTACATCTTGTTGGAGTTTCCTAGCCTTCTGCTTGTGGTTATAGGCAATTATGCTCTCTAGCACCTTTCTAATCGCCTTTCTTTCCTCTTCTAGTCTTGCTACCACTTCCTCTACTGGTCTGCCCTAAACTACCGTCCTAGTCAACAAGTCGTACTCATTGACTAGCTCCTGCACTAAGACTGGGAATTCTCCCAAGTCCAGTCGATCCTCTCCTGTCTGCCTTGTGATCCTGACATTGCTCCCACTTCCAGCTCCACAAGGTCGTTGATCAATTTGAGTAGCTCCGGCAGCGTCCGATCCTCTATGTTGTCGCCTTCTGGATCTTCGTGTCCCCTTAAGGTCCTACTGATGGGGCTCTCAGGCACCCAGCTATGTTTTGGGATCTTCTCCTAATATTGGTTTCTTTGATGTTATTATGTCTCCTGATGAGTTTCTTGTTATTGAAAGCAATTGGCAATCTTATTCACAAGTTGTGCTTCGTGCTTTCTAGTGCTCAGTGCGAAAACAGGCTTTTTTCTTTCCTTGTAGTGCACCTTTGCTAAAAAAATCAAAAGTGAGGTGCGGATGCAGGAAATGCTCAATGCAAACTCCACTCTTCTCCTCACATTCGTAGCCTGATATGGTTCTAAGCTCAGGTTCTGGCTGATCTAAGGTCTTACTGAAAGTCCATGCTGCGTTCTCTACTCCGCCTCAGGGGTGCTTGGTTGGTTACCGAAAGTCGAGTCAAGTTCTAAATTCAGTCTGCTCAGTGTCTAGCTATTCGGGGTGAATCCTTGGTCATCCTGTTTGGTTTCTGGTTTCTAAGGGCTAAATTGGATTTCCAGGGGGGTCAGAGATGTGAACAGGGTGGCCAAGACTGTCAGGCAGGTTCAAAAACCCTCTATTTTAAGTTCTTGGTGAAGTGGTCTGATTCTTGGAATCGGACGTCGGGCTGGTCCGATTATGGGAATCGGACGGGCTGGTCCGATTCTCACACTAGGAAAAGTGGTTTGATTATTGCAGTTGGTCCGATTTTGAGACTCGGACAGGGTGGTCCGTTTTCTACTTTGGTCTGATTTCCCTAGTCGGACAGGGGGGTCTGACTACTACGATGGGACAAGTGGTTCGATTGTGGCGCTAGGACTAGTGATCCGATTTTGGGACTAAGTCCGATTCTCACAGTGGTCTGATTCTAGGAATCAGATCGGACAGGGTGGTCCAATTCTCATAGTCAGACGGTCTGACTCCAGAAATTGGGTGGTCCTATTCTGGGAATCGAACGGGCTGGTCCGACTGTGCAGACGATGGCCCATGGGTTGCGTGTGATGCCTCAAGCTCAACGCCTACTCCATGGAATCACCCAGTTCCTTCCAGATAGGTGCAAAACACTACGAGGAAATGCCAAACATACCTGGAATCATTGTTGTGCTCGAATCGATTAGCACTCCAAGGATCTCCCTGCAGCTCTCTCTCTCTCTCTCTCTCTCTCTCTCTCTCTCTCTCTCTCTCTCTCTCTCTCTCTCTCTCTCTCTCTCTCTCTCTCTCTCTCTCTCTCTCTCCCCCCCTGGCTCTCAAGCTCACTCTCTTCTAACAAAAAGCAGAATGTCAAATGCGGTTTTTCATGGTTCCCTGGGCCTCTTATTGCCCCATCCCAGCCTGCTGTAACCTCAAAAGCTAATCCCTCACACTCTTCCAACCAGAAATTTGAATATGTGCCCCTATTCCCCTATTTCCAGCAGTAGCAGAACCCTTTCTGTTTTCCTTCTTTTTCCTATCCTAATCTTAACCTAATGCAACAAAAATCAAAATAGAGATGGAGATGGATGGTCCTACTCTAATATTCAACAGCAAATCAAAATACTTACTTGCTCCAAGGATTAAAACCTCCTAAATCTTCTAACTATCTCGAGCACCGGTTCGGGCTACAAACCCTACTTCTGTGCTCGATTCGATGCACGCAGCGCTCAAGGCTTGATTCCATCTATCCCAGCAATGGAACCAAAATGAAGGGGAGCTACAGAGCTCTACCCTGAGACCTACATACCGCTTATTGATCAAGTGTTTCAAGCCGAGCGGCCATGGCTACCTCTCACATAGCCGATGTGCAACGCCTACCTCACGGGTGTAGTGAGCTTACCTTGATGCTCGATCAAGTTTCCTCCTCTCTCTTGCACTCTGGTAGCTCCACGATCCTTGCAACAAGCTCAAGCAAGCTCAATCCCTCTCCGTCAAGCTCCATCCTCCATAGCCGCGCAAGAGAAGAGAAGAGAAGGGAGGAAGAGAAGATGAAGAGAGAAGATGGGGAGCTTCTTCTCCATGATCCCTCACTCTCACACACTCACTCCCTCAACCCCTCACTCAAGCACAAGCAAGAAGGCAAGAAACAAGAGAAGAAGAAGAAGCTTTGGCCACACACAAGAATGATCTTCTCATTCACTTTTGAACTTTATATACATGCCCTACTTTTTGGGCGGTCATCTCCACTTTTTACATGGCCGGTCATTAGCCTAGGTCCTCTTTTCCTATTTTCCACTGTTCTAACTTATCCCATTCCCAATTAGTGCATAAAATTTGCACAAGAGTGAGCCTGGCACTCTTTTACAAGGATTCGGGAGTGTTTTCACAATTAATGGTGCGATTTTACTCTTTTCTTTTCTCGAGGCGACATTAAGGCCTTCTGGGGAGGTCGCCATTCAAATTTTTCAGGGTCTGACTTCCATCTCGGGCGCCTTTTCCTTCCTTTGTCCTATGCTCTTTCGGTTATCTCCTTCTTCCATTTTCCCGCTCCTCTGTGTTGCGGTAAACACTATCTCATATATATGAATAAAGAATATGGGCGATCACTTTACACGGGTAGGCCCAAGGGCCTTTTATCCCAACAACGTTCCACTAAAAGGCCAATGGGCCAAGGAGTTAAAAAACAAAGAAAAAAGGAAAAGAGACAAGATAAGGAATCATGACATCTCACCCAACGCCCAGCGAGTTGTGCAATAAGCAGGAACCTCTACGAAAGAAGAGTCAAGTATCCCTGAGTCCATGACATCCAGGAGACAAGCGATCCCGCAGCTCCATATAGCGGAGCAATCCAAGAATGCTTCTCATGAAGCAAGCACAACTCATGAGTGCAAGGCCGAAATGCATAAGCATCAGAATAGCACATAGCATCAGTGTGGTGCATAGGAGACAGCTGAGAGCACATAGACTCTCCAAAGTCAATCATAGAAGAAGGGCCAGCATCCCGGACACATGTCAGACGCGGTTTCAAGATAGTATGCAGCCTGAACGAAGTAGAAGACTGACATACGACTGTAGCATCAACCATAAAGCGCACTGAACGTGCATCAAGAGGCTTGAGAGATATCTGCTTCTCATAAAAGACAGCATGATGGCTGTGCATAATTTGCTGGGCATCCAAATCCCACAACCTGTAAGCCTGAAAGTCACCATCTCCATGACCAAGGAGGATACATCTGCGTAACATAGGCATATCTGGCATATATACAAATGCCTGGCAGCCAAACATCCTCAAGGAATCATAGGAGGGTCTCATGCCACTCCATGCCTTATGTGGTGTAATACTGTCCAAAGTCAGACACGGCATCCTATCAAGCAAGTAGACTGTCATCATAAGGGCCTCAGCCCAAAAGCCATAAGATAACCCAACTGTGGTAAGCATAGAAGCAACCTTTTCTTATAGAGTCAGGCACATGCCATGAGAAATCCCGTAATATCGTGGGCGTAGGAAATCAATGCTGTGCCAGACTGCTGACAATAGGACTGAAGGATGGGAAAGATAGCATGACTCTTATAATCCATCTGGAAGCACCTCAGAATGCAACCAACAGAATCTATAAACATGTCAAGCATAACTGTGGCATTCTCAATTGGTACAAAGGGAAAAGCCCAAACATGGTGGGTAGCATAGTCCATGAAGGTTATAAAGTACAACGCTCCACCAAGTGACTGGGAAGGCATAGGTCCATAGACTGCACGATGGACAAGATCTAGAGGATCATGCCTCTCATGATCACCATGAGCCAAAGGGGCTCTACAAATACCACAAGTACAATCAGGGCAAGTATCAAGATCTGCATGTGACAAAGGAGAACACCATATTGGAAAATATGGGAATTTTCCATAAGTTTGGGACACATGGTCAAATCTTTGGATTTGTCATAACTTGAACACTATAACTCCAAATCGAGCACTCTATAGCTCAATAGATTCCATTTTTCAAGGGCTTTCCAATAATAGGTCACATCATATGGTTTCAAGAAACTTATGGGCATATTATCCGGGTGATACCTTTTTACTATTCAAAAAATGGGAATTGGGAGATTCCCAAACTCACTAATATTGTGTTGGAGGCAGCAATGAGTCTCAACAAGACAAGATCTCCATCTCTCTATGGTGCATATGGCCTAGGCAATAATGCCATAACAATGCATGTGGTATCTGAATAACTCCAACCATAGAATCTCCCATATGAGAGACATGCACTGAGTAATGAGAACCAACTCTAGAACCTCTAGCCAAAACCAAGCAACCACGACAGATCTTCCATGACCTATCCTGAAGAGAAACAGAGTAACCTGCATCATGCAACTAACGGATAGACATCAAGCTCTTATTAAGCATAGGAACATGTAATACATCATCGAGCACAAGAGAAGTCCCATCGGGAAAGGCTAGGTGTATGTCCCTTGTACCAACAATAGCATAAGTCTGCTTAAGGCCCAAATCAATACATCTGTCAACCTCCCTGTAAGAAGAGAACCATGCTCTATGAGGGGTAACATGATAAGAGGCTGAAGAATCCAACATCCAATCAAAGACATAGGCCTGATCATTGAGCAAGTAAGCTGTAGGGAAACTAGATGACAAGAGGACATGCTCAACTGCATCATCATGGGTAACTGCATGTACCTCACCACTAGAAAGAGTGGTAACACCTGCTGCATCGCCGACTCTCTGTTCATGTCGAGTCTGTCTCTATCTCTGTTGCTCTCTAATCCATCTTAAAAAAATTCTTTTAACATGCCTAACCTTTCCATAATGGAAGCATATGACATCTGTAAGTGAAGAACCTGTAGAAGACAACAAGGAATCCAAATCGTCATGAGTAGGGCTATCCATAGCATCCACGAAGCTCAAGGAGTTGAGGGCTGTCCCAATGGAAGGAACCTGCTCATGAAGACAATCATTTGCAAGTACATTAGTGGTACAGTGAACCAAGAATTGAGCTCTACTCTTTTCTCAAGAAGCATCTGAGAGCATAAACATCAAAGTGGCATCATCCAAATACATCAGTATATCATCCCGAGTAGTCGAGAGCACCCGCAGACCATAGGCATAACCAAACTGGAGGTAAAATAACTTGTCAACCAATGTAGCATAAATCCCAACCAACAATGAAGTGTCTGCATCCAAATCAAGGCTCAATATCTCTCAAATAGTATATCCGGGCATAAACCATGATGACCAAGCATCAATACATCCAACAGGACACCTGAATGTCAACAAAGAGCATTATGCATAAGCCGTCCCTAATAAAACCTTACGCCCAAATAATGTACAACAGTAAATCCCTACATAAATCGAGTTATGGAAGCTCAAACCAAGTCCCAAAGCATCTCAAAACATTGGGCAAACATCCCCAAAGTATCTGGGCATTAAATACCAAGCCTCAGGAGCATCACATAAGCTAAGAGCATGACATTTTCTTGTTGTAAATCAATTCAGATCTGTTGCAGAAAGTTCTATGATCAGAATTTGGTAGATCTTACATTGCCATTGCATTTGGAGCGTGCCAAAACCCCAAGTTAGACTCTTATGTTGCCTAAATCGGGTTTCGGATGCCCAAGATATGAGAAAAAATGGGATTTTTGAGCCAGATTTTGAAACAGGCGCAAAAAAAATGTGAGTTACTACAGTGGGGCATGCTAGTTATCCTGAGGATAAGGGGGCAAATGGGGGCATACAAAGTGCCCAATGAAACCAAGGAACACCCACAAAGAGTCTATGAGGGCCGGAGAGAGGCGGGAGATGAAATCTTACCTCGAGGGGAAGAAGCCATGGCTGGCATTTAAGCTCCAAGCTCTAGGTCTTCAATCCGGGCTACAAGGCCGGAGAGAGGCGGGAGATGAAATCTTACCTCGAGGGGAAGAAGCCATGGCTGGCATTTAAGCTCCAAGCTCTAGGTCTTCAATCCGAGCTAAAGTAATGCTGGGCCAAGCTCCACGATCAAGATTTGATCCAAAGCTCTGATACTAGTTGAAGGGGATGCAATGGTAGTGGAGAAGGAGAAGAGGAAGATGCGAGAGAGAAGAGCACACACAATGTAGGTGCTATCAAGAATGATATGATAGCCTTATTGCACTATCTCATATATATGAATAAAGAATATGAGCGGTCACTGTACACGGGTAGGCCCAAGGGCCTTTTACCCCAACATTTCAATAATTCGTACAATTTTCCAAAAAGTATGTGGTTGCAAGGTCTAATGTTCTCATGCTTCTAAACCTATTAATGTGAAGACAATAGTTTAGGAAAATTGCAGGAAGGAGGTACTAACAAGTCCTTTTAAGCTTTGTCAAGGTGTTCTTTGCAGTTGACATTAGATCAAATACTGGACTTAATTTTAAGATTCAAAAAGAAGTTTCTCCTAAAAACTAGGAAAAAATAGAAGGATATTCTTAATGAAAGATGTGTCAAGTAATAAAAGCCACTCAAAAGGAACTGGCGGATTATCAATTCCCCACTATCTAGGTGAAATATATAGGAAAGAAATATGATGATGTTCTTTTGGATGGAGGATCAAGGGTAAACATTCTCCCTAAAGAAATATTGTGGCCATTAAGTAGAGTGAATTAAGACTTGGTATATTTTGGTTTAAGATGGTAGATTAGAGAACATTAGAACCACTAGGCATCCTAAAGGATTAGCAAATTAAAGTTGTGGCCTTGAACTTGAAAGTTAGTGTTCTAAGGTGTTATGAGTGATAGAACTTGGGAAACCTTAGCACATGCTTTTAGACAAGCCATGGTTCAAGTTGGCTAAGCTAAGGTAGGATTGGGGTTCTGACTATGTTTGCATTCCTCAAGGTTTAAAGAAGATGATATTACATGTAGTAAACCAAGTCATCATGAAGATTAGATCTACACCATTAGTGGCACAAACAATCAATTTGGTGGATGAAGTAGAATATGATGAGGCATATTTACTTTTGCAAAGGAAAATCTCTCCATAGTACCAATGTTCAAAATAGATGTGGATAGTATTATTAAAGGGTATCAAGAGTAGCCCAACATTGCTAAAAATGCAATTCCTAAATAGCAAAGTGCTTGAACTATAGTTTATGAGCAATGTGGATAGTATCTTGAAGAGCATTTTGTAGTGCAAGAGTAGCCTAAAGTTTAGGAAAATCCAACAACTGAACTAAATAAAATAATTCATGATTTTGGGCCTAATCAAGGAGATCTTGAATAGCAAAAGGAAACTCAAAATTAGGACACTAAAGAATTTCAACCTATGGATGACTTGGATGTTTAAGAAGAAGGTCAAAAGGCTATAATTCAAGCTAAACAAATATATGAGCATACCATGAGAAACTCTACAAGAGTTTTGAAGGACGAGATTCAAGGAGTTATAATGTCTATCAACATTAGTATTTATGTGGAGGAGGATTTCAATAATAACTTAAGAAATTTGTGGAGGGAATTTAAGGATATCTTTGCATAGGCTTATACTAATACAAGAGCTTCGATCCTATAGCATTTTAGAATAGAATCAACGTAAAGAAGGATGCTAAACCTATGATACAAAAGAAATATGGGATGAACCCTAACTATGATAAGTAGGTTAAAGAGGAAATTGATAAGTTATTGAAGGTTGGCTTTATCAAGTCAGTCAAAATGCTTGAAAGAGGGTCAACCCCCTAGATAGAGATAGGATGCAAGATCGTCCAATTTTGCCATTGGAGCCATTTCGAAACTAGGGCATTGATTTATTTTGGGCCTATTAAACCTACTGTTCTGTTGATTACTACATCAAGTGGGTGGAAGCTCGAGCTTTGTGGGATAATACGACAAGACTTTGGCAAAATTATGTATTCTACCATCATGATCAAGTTCAGGTGTCCTATTGAATTGGTCAATGTGATAGGGACAAGTATTTTTTGAACAAAATCATTGCTAAGTTAACCTATGAACACATGGTTTTGCACAAGAAGTCAACTATGTATCACCAAATGATCAAACAAAGAGTTCTAATAAGATTTTACTCAACATTTTGAAAACTTTACAAAGGAGAATAAGAAGGATTGGGACACTAAGTTGGACTGTACACTATGATCATTTAGGATGGCATTTAAGCTAGCTATGGGATTAATACCCTTTAGGTTAGTTTATGGCCTTAAAGTAGTTGGTTTACATAGAATATGTGGTGCTCGGATTTGAGATTTGCTATGGAGCATAGGTTGTAACTTCAAAAGTTAGTTCGATACAATTTATAGTGGTTAATGAATCTTGAAGAATAGAGAATCCTTATAGCCTATATTTTGAGAGTGGCTCGATCCCATAAACAAGCATGGGTGAATAGACATGTGAATAAAAAATATTTGAAGAAGGAGATTATGTTGTGATTTATAATTTCCACTTGGAAAAATTTCGTGGAAAGCTAAAGCTGCGATATGCAAGTCCACACAAAAATTTTAAGATTTGGTTTCTTCTTTAGGATCTGCAAGGCAATGTTTTGAAACCTAGTGTCAATGGTTTTGGACTTAAAAGATTAGTGGAACCTTGCAATTCTAATGTAAATTTGATTGTACCTAATATATTCACATGAGTCATGAGTCACTTCAAATTGATGGACAAGTGATATTTAATGCAAGCTTTTATTGTTGTGAATTAAGACATTGACAAAGGAAAGAAGGTGGACTCTTCTCTCTATATTTCAACCTGGTGATCATCACTAAAGGAGCACCTTGTTTCATCCCATGTTATGACTCATATATGGATGTCATCAACAAGTTTGGTATTTCCAAGCAAGATAGAGCCAATGGTGATGAAGATGACATTGTGGGGGTTCCAAGGGATGATTGGCCTAATCAATCCAAGGATGTGAAGTCCACACCGCATAGCTCCAACATTATTCCCCAGTGTTAAAAGTTAGAGACATAGACAGAGAGTTGGAGTAACCATGTAGAGTAATGTGCTCTCTCTACCTTTTATTATCAATTCTAACACATAACTAAAGTGAATAGTACAACCTAAGGTCTCAAGGACCATTCACACCAAAGACTGCTAAGTCCTAAAACACTGACTTATTCAATGTTTGCATAGTGTGGTACAGCTGGACATCCTAAGTGTTGAGTACAATCATAACTGAAGATAGATAAATGAGCTTGAAGTCTAACACTCCCCCTCAAGCTCAAGTTAGCATCTGGACACCAAGCAGCTGTCTAAAAACATTGAACTTATCTTTACCCAGAGACTTGGTAAAGATATCTGCAACCTGCTCGTCAGTCTTCACATGCATGAGATCAACTGTCCCTGCAATAACCATCTCTCTGATGAAGTGGTAGTGTACCTCTATGTGTTTTTCCCTTCAAGTAGTGGCACAATGGTCTTTTTCCCTTCAAGTAGTGGCACAAGATCCCATGTCTTATTTTCAGCCAAGGCATTCATTTCTTCATCCATAGCTGCACACTAGTTCTCATCTTTCACTACTTCAACATATGTACCTGGTTCTTTGATCTCCATCACTTTTTTCATTTAAGCATAATGCTTTGCAAAGTAGCCACTGTACGTCAACCTGTCAACAACAGAATATCTGACCCTCTGCAAGCATCTAGGCTATGGTGCACCACTTGATTCCCCTCTCTCATAAAGTGAAATGTACATGTTCTGCCTAGTACAAGGCGTATACACAGTCAAAATACCAAGTTTACTATCTAAAGTGTCAGCAGACTCATATCCAAAAGTCATTCTACCAAGTGTCATCATACCAGATGCATCCTCTGTAGCTTTCTCTTTTCCTTTGATGTCCAAGACATCATATCTCCCCCTCACTGACATATTGGTGTCAGTGGACGGTGAGCTCCTCGATCTCCCTGTCCATGGGGATACTGTCTGACCACTAGGACTTGTCATAGCATTGCTCTGCTATGAATCAACTATAGATACATGAGTGGAAGGCATATCTTATGGCATTGCAGCTGGTGATACATACCAAGAGCCCATCTCATTAAAGATAACATCCATGCTCACCAAAGTCTCCCTGGTAGAGGGATCATAGCATTTGCATGCCTTCTTCTCCCTCGAATATCCAATGAAAATACACTTATGCGCTTTTGGATCCAGCTTCTTCCTTTTCTCATCTGGAATGTGCACATAAGCAAGATAGTCAAAGACTTTCATGTGACTTACATCCGGCTTATAGCCATACAGCTTCTCAAACGGTGTCATCTCATGAATACCTGCAATGGGAGTCCGACTCAAGATATACATGGCTGTCATAATAGCCTCAGCCCAATAATAGAGTGGCATCTTCTTCTCATTCATCATGGCACGAGCAGCTTCCATCAAGACCCTATTCTTTCTTTTAGCTACTCCATTCTGCTTAGGAGTGTAGCTACATGTAAGTTGCCTGCATATGCCATTTTCAGCCAGAAATTTGTCAAACTCATTTGACACATACTCCCCACCGCTATATCTGATCTCAAGCAAGAGATATAGCACTCAAATTCCTTTTCAACCTGCTTTTTAAACTACTAAAAAATAGCGAACACTTCATCCTTTGTCGTCAGAATATAAACCCAAGTATAGCGACTGTAATCATCAATAAATGTCACATAATACTTTGACCCTCCCATAGATGCATTATGGACTAGCCCCCAAACATTAGAGTGCACTAACTGCAACGAACGTGTACTCTGCCTTACATGCCTAACAAATGGCAACCTTGACTGCTTACCAAACTGGCAAGCATCGCATACATGACCAATATCTGAGTATTGGAACTTGGGTAAACCTGTAACAAGCTGTTTTTTCTGCATAATTTGCAGCCTTTGCAAATTCACATGCCCCACTCTCTTGTGCTAAATTTCCAAATCTCTGATAGTCCCAAAACCATGAGCAAACATAGCTGAATTCAACTCTGGCAAAATAGCATCAAGAGTAAACATTCTGCCATTCCTATGACCGTGAGCTATTAACTTGCATCCATTGCCAAACTCTTCAATAAAGCAACCATGCTTATTGAATCTAACCTACAAGTTCTACTCCGTCATCTGACCCAACAGACAGTAAGTTCTTCGTAATCGATCATACATTTTTCTTTCTACCATCATGAACCACAAGAGGAACTTTGCATTTATGCTCAATGCTATATTATGTGTCATCACCTGTACATACATACCCATGTTTTTCAACCACCATGTCAATGAACCAATCACCGTGAGGGGTCATGTGGTTCAATGCCCCTGAATTAATATACCAAACTACAACAAAAGTGGATTTTTTAGTAGCCATTTCTTTTACATAAACTGCATGGCAAACAGTCTGTCACCTGAAGCATCATATGCCTGACTAGATGTAGCAAAATGTCCATGCTATTTGACCTTCTGATTGCCCTACTTCTTCCAACGGTCCTTGGCAATATGCCCGTATTTCCCATAGTAATGACAATCCTTATCCTTATTCAGATTGTCAGATGGGCCCTGCTACTGCCAGGAGCCTCTGCCTCTAGGGCTAGATCTCCCCCTGCATTCCATCTACCTCTTGCATTCCATACGTGCTGGTTGTTACCTCTTGCATTCCATATGTGCTGGTTGTTACCTCCATAGGATGCATTCTGCTGGCCTCCTCTACCACGAATGTCACGGCCGCGTTGATGGGAATAAAAAACTGCATCCTTGTTTTTAGAATTGCTTGACCCTGTAGCCAAGCCAAGTTTAACCTCCTCATGGATAAGCAATGCAACTAGCTCATTGAAATCAGGCATTTTAGCCGGCACAGACACAGAAGCGTCAAAAGACTTATACTCAATCCCCAAGCCATTCAAAGTCACAGCAACCATGTCTTCATCTTCAACTTGTGAACCAACAGATACCAGCTGATCTACAATGGTCTTGATCTCCATGACATAATCCTGTATGGATCTGTTCTTTCTCTCCATGTTGTTGAACTTCTGCTTCAACTATATCTTTCTGGAACTTGTGGTTGTGCCATAGTACTTGACCAGGATGTCCTAAGCATCCTTAGGAGAGCTACAATTCATTATCTGCATTACCATGGCATCTGATATACATAGAGACAACCAGTGCAAGACCCTGCAAGCTCTTTCTGTCCAAGATTGATGTAGTCGTCTATGATCAGTTGTAGGTCGATGTGGGAGCTCAGGTTCAGATTCGACTCCAGTCTCTCCAACTCCCAGTATCCTTTATCTATCAGGAAGTTTTCCATTCTGAACTTCCAGATGGCATAGTTATGGCTGTCCAACTTCTCCCCCACAATCTGGGTAATATTGTCTGTCCTTTCTGCATTTGCCATGTTGTAGACCCTATCTGGCTACCTGCAAACCAATTCTTCTTAACAGTTCTGTTTCAACTTGCAACTATTTATGACAATTTTCAGCACCCTATGTGCTCAGACATTCAGTTATTCCAGCCTGAAAATAGTGGTACATATACCTCCTGACACTTGGCAATCACCTAGGTATTGCAACCTGCATATATGGACTGCATTCAATGCAAAACCAGCATGTATTTGGGCAACATGTTCATGTGCAGACAAGCAATCTGTAGGCTGAAAAATGACAGTAACCAACAACTCTTTTCGAACTCAACACAGAGGGTACGTGCCCCAAGATCACTTACAGTAGTTCATAGTTATATCCTTGCATATGGGGTTCCAGACATATCAGTTTGACACTGAATGCAACATGAATTGCAAATACAAAAGCAAGGTACACTTGCTGTAAAAATCAAGCATAAAAAGTCAATGACAGTGTATTTCAGTCCACCAAACTCTTCAAAACATCATAGACATGTACCACCATACATGGGATCCAATACATGAGCCTGACCGCTTCCAAGTTGTCCCGTCTTTAAGAGCAATATCAGACAATGCATTCACACTTCATGACCATCCAATAGAGTGTCAAAGCAATTGTTTTCTCATCCAGATTTCAGTTTCCAAGAGCATCCAAAGCTCATGTCAATCCTCAAACAATTTTGCAGACATATCCAATGTTATACATGTCATCAAGACCAACAAAAAAAACATGTAATCTTCCAGTGTAGATGAATGCTTGTTATAGACTGTGAATGATAGTTTTCAGTCTGTCAAGAACTCACAAATCTGAATTCTTTTGACACCAAACTTTAGTTTATAAGCATGGCATCCAGTACATATGCCTTCATAAACATGTCTATGCTCCAACAAACCCTTTTGAGCATGCCAGTGAGCTTCAAGCTCTTACCCAATGTCAAGTACTTGATAAATAGTCACTATTTACAGTAGTGAACCCTCTGTTTCAAACCTGTACAATAGTACATCTGCTCATATCTCACCTCCTAGGCAAGCATTAGCATGTGGAGTCTTCAAAGTACCTTGTAGAGTAGGTCTTCAAGTTGTTTAGTGCCTTGTTGATGCCTATGAGCATGATTTCCAGCCAAACAGGCAGTTCCCAGATTTGGCGCAAACACGCAGGCTGCAGGGATGCTTTCAGTAGCAGCAATCGATGTAAATGATGCCAATGACACACTCCAATGTGTCCAATGAGATCCTCAAAATGCTCCAACCAAGCCCAAGCAACCTCTTCTTCAAGCAAGATAGGTGAATGTCAACACATACCTAGATAGAGACAAATGACAGGCAATGGCAGTCAGCCCCTTCACTCTGCAAACCTTGGCACTTCATTCTTCAGGTCCTCTTCCCACATGCACTCCACCAGTGAGCCCATTCATGGTGCTCTGGTACCATGTTAAAAGTTAGAGACAGAGATAGAGAGTTGGAGTAATCATGTAGAGCAGTGTGCTCTCTCTACCTTTTATTATCCATTCTAACACATAACTAAGGTGAATAGGACAACCTAAGGTCTCAAGGTCCATTCACACCAAAGACTGCTAAGTCCTAAAACACCGACTTATTCAATGTCCGCATAGTGTGGTACAGTTGGACATCCTAAGTGTCGGGTACAGTCATAACTGAAGACAGATAGAAGAGCTTGAAGTCTAACACCCAGCTCTATAGGTATGGTGACACCATTCTTGAATTTCTAGTTGATACTCGATGTTAATGAGCTTGTAACCAAGTCTTGGTTGTCACAAATTAGATTGCTTGAGTATGTCATGTTGCCTTGGGATTAGTGGGGCGGCAAACATTCATGCCTCAGCTCAATTGGATACCATATGCCAATGTGATGGAAAAACTGATGGTCATGTAGACCTTATAGCCAAGATCATGACTTATGTTCTTTGTCTACCTTTGAATGATAATCCTATCACATGGAAGTGTACAAAGGCTCAAATGTAGGCTACCTTTGGGGATTAACATGGGCCCATGAATGTGTATGTTTTGAAATAGTTGGATGCAAACCAAAAGATGCATCTATAGTAGTTCATGGAGAGGTTTATTTGTTTATCAAAATAGAAAGCATAGCTGGAGATACATATGGCATTATATGGTTTGTAAAAATTGTCAGTGTAACTAGTTGGGTTGGATTACTATTGGATAGATTGATGGCTGAATTTTCAATGGCTAATGCTCAAAGACTATTTCAAAAGTCCAAGGCTCATTGCTTGTTGGTTGTACTATGTGAGTATGTTTGGACTTTGCATCCCAAACTCACCATGCATTGGAGTATTTTTGCTAGCAATTAGAGGTTTTTGAGGCATTGATATTATGCTTCTATTTAATACTCAAGGTAGTAGGGGACTACATCAAGGCCTTTATTGTAGGTACTCTAGTTTCCTTTTTTAAATAGGAAAGTCATTTTGTTATTGGGTTAGAAGTTTTCACTACACATTGCATGGTATATCCATGTGGTCATTGATGATGTGGAGATGTGTGAGCTAGTGTCAAGGATACATTAGTAGTTTGGAAAGAAGTAGATGGTAGTAGAAGCTTGGGCAGCTAGAGCCATCCATTTTCACATAGTAACCTTCAACATGCAATAAGAAGTTGGGGACCCATAGCAGTTTATCACTGATTTTCCTCCAATAACAGTGGCACATTGGTCTTCAATTTTAACCAACTTGCTTGTTTCACAAAAGGAGTAGCCTCATTGCTATTGTGTTTTGTCGTAGGGATCCGCTTCTTTTATTTGACTTTAGCTTTTGGTATCATGTTCATCAATTATTGCTTGTCTCTTTTTGCTTTTAGTAGGTCTTTAAGTAAGGCTTTACCCCCCTCACTAGAGTTGTTATAAGGTTGTGCTAAAGTCACTAATGTCATGTCTTGCTTGGTAAAAGTGAGATCACCCTTGTTGAAACCAATGATAATCTTCATGTTGGGAAGAGCTAAGCGTACATGCAAACTATCATAGTCAACATTGTAGTTGGCTTGATGTTTGAAAATTCTACCTAATAGGTTCTTATTTGCAACTCTCTCAACATTCAATAAGAGATTAATTATCATGGGAAGACCTATAATCTTGATGTTTGATGGCATGACTTCACACTTTTCTAGTAAGGCATATGGTTTAATTTTGATTGTAGTTGGGATCACAACTAAGGTTGTCCGATTTGTGTTCTGAGGCATCTTAAATCAATACATTGTCTGATTATTTATGTCCAAGTTATAGTTGGGATCAACTAAGGTTGTCCGATTTGTGCCCATGCATCTTAAGTCAATATGTTGCACTCAACTTCCTCATCAATGAGACTATCATTTATATGCTCTCTTTAGGTGATGATTTTTACCCTTAGGTAGGTAGGTGGCATTGGTTCTTGGTTGTCATGGTGTAACTCAATTATGTACTCCACTATGTGAATAGCAATTAGTAGTAACAACATGGGGGTCTAATAGAGTGGATGCATAAGTAGGTAGTATTTACTAATTCAATTACCATTGAAGTAGTCAATCACCTTAGTGTCAAGGCTCTAAGCTCCACATAGGTTGTTTTGCTAATCTAGTTACATGGAAAGATTTGAGACTCCTAAACTTCATTTTCTACTTTTTTCCTTTACTAGAGTAGAGCAACACTAAGTTTCCCTTTTTGAAGTCTCTTTGTTTGATATGTTATCAAAGCATGCCATCTATGAGTCTTTTTGCAAATGAGCACATGGGTAGCTAGTAGACAAATATCTAGTACGTGTTCTAGCTCAATGAGATGATTGGTACAAGATTCCTTGCCTCCTAGTGCTCTTACACTACTATTTATAAACTAGGAACAAAGAACTCAACTGTGAAGATTGCATCCATTCCATATGTTTGTTTGAAGGGCGTCTATTCAGTTGCACTCTTGTAGGCTATAAAGCATACATAAGTTTGTTGTCCTAGTCACTTATAGAGGCAAAGA
Organism: Lygodium microphyllum; assembly: GCF_053477565.2. Taxonomy (NCBI): domain Eukaryota; kingdom Viridiplantae; phylum Streptophyta; class Polypodiopsida; order Schizaeales; family Lygodiaceae; genus Lygodium; species Lygodium microphyllum. The sequence continues at coordinate 85,753,683 of NC_141153.1, read as the reverse complement.
TTGTCTTGGTAAGGACATTAATCAAAATCTTGTTACTAGCTTTAGTTTGGCCATTTCCTCAAGGGTAGTATGGAGATGACTTTTGATGAATATCTATGAATGTGGACAATAGGTAAGTAATTACCTCATTGATGAAGTGAGTGCCTTGGTCATTCACTATCTTGATGGATAGCCAAAACAAGATATGACTTGCTCCCATAATATATTACTTATCATCCTAGTATTCTTCTTTCAAGTGGCACTTGCTTTGGTCTATTTTCTTAAGCAAATTGTGGCTACAATGTTGTACTTTTCTTGTGAATATTGGGCTACCTTATTAATGGGCCCAGTGTGTTGGGGGTAAAGGCACCTCTGCCTAGGGGCCTATGTATTACTACACTAACAATACCCACCACTGCACACTATAGGTGGTGAGCACCCACGTCACCATCACTTTATTCTTTATTCTTTTAGTGACAGTTTGAATAAAGGAAGGCCTGGTCACACATTGTGACTATTGGAGTTCCCATTTGGTCTCTCTCTCTTTCTTGCACTTGCTCTCCTACCATAGCTCTTTCAAGCAAGTTTCGATCCTTCTCTCCATTCAATTGGTATCAGAGCATGGTTGCTCAACCATTCCAACTTGGTTTGTGACTCCTTCAGCTTCCTATTGATTACCTACACTCATTGGGTCTCCTTTCCGGCAGCCATAGCTGACTCTCCCGAGATCCTGTCACTCCCCGGCTTCCCAAGCACCTACCTGGCCCATTTGGGCACCCTCAGGGCATTCCTTAAGAGATATTGGAGCTCTCTTTTTTTTTTATTTTACTTCAATCCACAGGTTTTGTGAAGCAGAGCAACCATGTCCTCTTGCTTCTTATGATGCCTACTCTCTACTGGTGGCTTTGCCCTTCAAGAGGAAGCTCCTAGGGGTCTTTGACTATTCCCCCAACCCTGCCTTGACCTTGCCCAGCCCTTCCAGAGGCCCTAGATCAATTTGGGACAACTTGAAGGATTGCAAAAAAAATTGTTTTTTTACTTTACCCCTCCCTTGGCACTCATTGGTAGCTTGAAAAACACTTCATTTGCACTTGGAAACACCCTCTTGAGGCTTGACATTGGTGGTTATCATTGGCAATGATTTGTGGAATGATTTATCTCAATCCGAGACTATTTTCTATAGTCCACAAGCAGCCATGAACAGTGTTACATCAACACTTTATGTGTATGCTTGGTTGACATTGACATTGGTTGCTCGGTGGTCCCAAATGAGCCCCGAATGCTAGGGCAATGTATACCTATGATGTGAGATGCTTCTCGGGCTGAATTTACTCAGTCATTGACTCTTTTACATAGTCTACAAGCAGCCAAAAATAGGGCAGCCCTCTGTCATTACACTTTATGCTCATGCTACATAGTCATTTGATTCCCGATTATGCTCGGTTTTGATACCTATACATTTGGGAAGTATGCCTATGGTTTGTCTATGGTTTTGAGCTTAGATTGAGCCATTCTTTACTCAGTTTTGAACGTTTATTTGCTCCTAGAATATTCAAGGTTGAAGCTATTTTGCTTATGTTTGGACATGCCTATTGCATTCAGGCTATGTCTTGGATGTATACATTGATGTAGTGACTCTCGGGGATTGACATAGAGCTTGGATTTGCTCTCGAATCATTGGTTGAGCTTCAACTTGATTTGCATAGAATTGGGATCTTTCATCTCTGATGTACTTTGCTTATGTCTGACCGGTCTTGACATACTTGGCCTATGCCACTACTACATGCCAATTACATTGTTTGGAGTTGGATGCTACTGAGCCTTGCTTTGGCTTGACATTTCATTGCTCGAAGCTTACTTTGGCTATTTCTCAACTTGCCAGAGTTACAATTTGGATGTACTTGATGTCTATGGATGCTATGTATGGATGTTGCACGGCCTATATGCTCATGAGGTCTTATTGATGATTGATCTTGGATCTTTTGGCACTAGTGCTATCGTGTGCCCTTGTTGAGCTGCTTTGCTTGATATTTACATCTTTTGTGCCAATGGGAGCGTCTTGATATGCTTAATAGACATTGAGCAGGCGGTTTATGCTACTTGAGCATTCAGATACTTGAGACTAGGATCTTCACTTGGATGTTGCATGATTGATATGCTGCGGTCCTTACAGATATACTTGGGCTGATTTGGGCTTTGCACTCCCTAAGAATACATCTCTTTGTGTTAAGTCTTGCCAGTGTTGTGTACACTTTGCCCTATTACACAAGGGGTGTGCCGACTTAATGTTGGATTTATTTGACATGCGTCGGTGTTTGCTCGATGTTCATATGACTGTCACATGCTAATTTATGCCCACTTGATGCTGGTTATGCTTTGGCAGTCAGTGGTTGACTTGGTGCGTTCATTTTGCCTACAGTTTGCTCTCATTATACTTGGCTATAATTTATTATAGCAAGCAGTTATGCATGGACTGACGTGGAATTTTCATGCTAAATCATCCTAGTTTTATGTACTTTTGATGGTACCTGGTGGGCAACATCATTAGCTATCAATTCGTGGTCATTTTGCCTTGGTTCTGGTGGTATTTTGGCTGTTCACAACAAAAAACAGCTAGCAATTTTGAACTGTCTACACCATTTTGGATTGCAATATGACATCTTCTTCCACGGACAGTGCTATCTTCAACATCACTAAGATTGATGGTACGAAGTATGCCTATTGGAAGAGCCAAGTTTGGCAAGTATTGGTGCAGAAATCGCAAATAAAGTCACAAAGGATGCATGGCGAGCAGCTTGAAACTATGATTGATGACGAATGGGATGAGCTTGATGAGTTATGCAAGTCCACCCCCATCTTGTCTCTCACTAAACATGTGCATTACAATGTGGTTGAGGAAGTAGAGAGTGCTTGGCAGCTTTGGGATAAAATTAAGAACCTCTATGACAAGAAAATTCTAGCAAGTCAGATGTATTGGCTGAACCAACTTATGGACTGCGCATGAAGAAGAATATGACGATGTCTGCTCATTTGAGCCAGTTCCATGCTATTCTCAAGAACTTGACTTCGCAAGGCATGACCTTCAATGATGAGGTTACTCCATTGTTTTTGCTTGGGACTCTAAGTGAGTCACGGGATGTATTCCACACTGCCTTATCTGCTTCTGCTACTACTCTGAACTTGCCTAATGTAGAGAGTGCTCTTCTGCAGGAAGAGATCAACTGTAAGAACTTTCATGCCTCTCGTGTGTCGCATGCTTTGGCTATTAGAGACAAAGATGGTAATGGAAAGAATGACTATGGGAATGGACGTGGCAGAGACTCGTAGAAGTCTAGGTCTAAGTCGTGTGGTAAGTAGCGCAACAAGTCTTGTGGGAGAAATGCTAATGTGTCATGTCATCATTGCGGCAAGAAGGGTCATATAGGCCCAAAGTGTCATTAGTTGTACAATGAGAAGCGCAAAGAGAAGGGAAAAGACAAAGAGAAGGGTCATATAGGCCCAAAGTGTCATTAGCATTTCTCGTGGGAGAAATGCTAATGTTACATGTCATCATTGTGGCAAGAAGGGTCATATAGGCCCAAAGTGTCATTAGTTGCACAATGAGAAGCACAAAGAGAAGGGGAAAGACAAAGTACAGGAAAAGTCCTCTCATCGCAACATTATACCTGCAAAATCCAGTGTGAAAATCGAGGAGATAAATATCATGCAGACTGATGTCTCCGATGGGGAGTACATACTTACAGCTAGTTCTTTTGATGCCACTCTATGTATGTGCAGTGCTGGCTTTTGGATTCTGATGCTTCATTTCATGTTACACCCTGTCGTGAGTGATTCCATTCCTCCCACACTGTCTCTGGTTCAATTTGCTTGGGTGATGACAGGTCACTTGCTATTGTTGGCATTGGGGATGTATGGCTGCAAATCTCTACTAGTAGTTCTTTTCTATTACAGGATGTACATCATGTGCATGTGCTTACATGCAATCTTATGTCTATAGGGCAGCTTGATGATGCTAGTTTTCATGTTTCATTTGGCGATTCTACCTAGAAGATCACCCATGACAGACTTGTGCTTGCTAGAGGTGCCAAGGCTAGCAACCTCTATCCTCTTGTAGTTAATGGGTCCTCCGTTGACCATGTTTTGTGAGTCAATTCTATCCCACATGTATCTCTTTGGCATTCCCGTCTGGGCCATATGTCCTTGAAGGGAATGAATATGCTTTCTGGTTTCCAAGTACTTACCGCCCCTTGACTATGCATGTTTTGATTCATGTGAGCATTGTCTTTATAGTAGACATACTAGGAATACGCATAAGAAGTCTGGTAGGACACGCATGAGTGATCCCCAAGCATTGGTACATTCAGATATCTGTGGGCCCATGCCCTGTCAATCTATGGGTGGTGCACAGTATTTGGTGACATTCATTGATAATTTTTAGCGTATTGTCTAGGCTTACTACATTAAGCTTAATTCAAATATCTTGGCTATGTTTCAGAGGTGGATTGCATTGGTGGAGAACTAGATTGGGCAATGCCTAAGGAGTGACAATGGTGGAGAATATGTGTCACATGCCTTTCAGCAGCTATGTGACAAGAGGGGTATTAAGCATCATTTGGTTGCCCCCTGTAAGCAAATGAATAGAACCATCTAGGGGCGTGTATGCAGTATGCTTAGCCATGCAGGCCTACCACAGTGCTTTTGGGCTGAGGCAATTAGTACACCTGTGCATGTCATTGATAGATCACCTTCAAGTGGTTTGGATTTTCAAGGTTGCAGAGGAGGTATGGACAAGGAGACCTCTGGCCTATGTGCATCTACATGTCTTTGGATGTGAGGCATTTTGCTATGTGCCTAAGGACAAGCGTAGTAAGTTGGATCCTAAAAGTGTCAAATGCATTTTCCTTGGCTATGGAGATACAGGCAGGATGGGTTACCATCTCTAGGATCTACATGCGCAGAAAGTCATCCGCAACCATGATGTAGTCTTCCATGAGACAAGATGCATAGGCAACCTGAGGAAGTGGTAGAGATATGCAGGGTTATATTCTAGGAGGAGCCATGTGCTTCTACACAGCCAGTTGGACAGCCTGCAACAGCAATTGGTACACATGGCCAAGGTGTGGGACAGGATGCTAGACATGGAGGAGAGCCTACACTGAGACGGCCTACTAGAGCTAAACATCCACCTGATAGATTTGAGCCCTCGATGCATTATGTCTTGGTTACAGATGCAGGAGAGCCTCTCACCTATGATGAGGCTATGCGCAAGGGTCATAGTCGCTCGTAGGAGAGGGCTATACAGTCTGAGATGGACTCCTTGCATAAGAATATGACTTGGGATTTGGTTGCATTGCTTAACGGTAAGAAGGCATTGCCATTCAAATGGGTGTACAAGTTTTAAAGTACCCCTGGACACCCCAAGCTGGCTTATAAGGCAAGACTTGTTGCTAAGGGTTTTCAGCAAGAGTGTGGAGTTGACTTTGATGAAGTCTTTTCTCTTGTGGTCAAGATGACCACCCTATGCTTGGTTTTCACCTTAGTCGTGTAGCTTGACTTAGACATGTATTAGATGGATGTCAAGACTACATTCTTGCATGGGGATTTGCATGATGAGATATACATGGAGTAGCCCAAGGGCTTTGTAGAACCTAGCAGGGACCACCTAGTGTGCAAGTTGAAGAAAAGTCTTTATGGCTTGAAGCAAGTACCTAGGGAGTGGTATCATAAGTTTGATGCCTTTATGCAGTCGCAAGGCTACAATAGGAGTACTATGGATCTGTGTCTTTACACAAAGAAAGCTTGTGATGGCTCATTTCTTATTTTGGTACTTTATGTGGATTATATTTGATAGCAGGGAAAGCTCATGATGAGCTGGATGCTCTTAAATCTCAACTGAAGAAGAGCTTTGAGATGAAGATTTGGAACAGGCCTCTCACATTGTTAGTATGCGCATTAAGCGTGACAGGCATCAAGGACTACTCTACCTCTCACAAAGGGAGTACATTCATAAAGTCCTTGAGTGTTTTCACATGCATGATATCAAGCCTATTAGATGTCCATTACCTTCTTATGTGAGGGTTTCACAGGCTAATTGTCTGCAGACATATGAGCAGAGGGCCAAGATGGCCAATATCCCTTATGCATCAACCTAAGCAGTTTCATGTATGCCATGATAGCCACTTGTCCAAATATTGCCTTTGCAATTAGTGTTGTGGCACGCTATATGGCTACACTTGGCAAGAAACATTGGGATGTCGTGAAGGGTATAATGAGATACTTGAAGGGCACAGCAGATATGTATATTTGCTATGGCAGCCAGGATATAAGAGTTCTAGGATACACAAACTCTGATTATACAGGACAATGCAAATAGTAGAAAGTCCACTTCCGGCTATGTATTCACCTATGTTGGAGGTTCTATCTCTTGGATATCCATGGTTCAGAAGTGTACGGCTCTCTCTACCACTAAGGCTGAGTATGTTGCAGCCACTGAGGCTTGCAAGGAGGCCATATGGTTGGGCCGTTTGGTTCATGACCTTGGGGTTGATTCTATACCTATGCTGCATTCGGATTCTATGAGTGCTATTTAGCTAGCCAAGAATCCAATCTTCCATACGAAGACGAAACACATTGAGGTAAGGTATCACTTCATATGTGGGGTCGTGGAGGACAAGTCTATTAACCTTGTCAAGATCTCCACTGACAAAAATTCTACAGATCTGCTCACGAAAAGCCTCACTACTGAGCGCTTTGCCTTCCTTAGGAGATTGATGGGCATTGGATGAGATGACATTTTTCATCATCCTGTTGTACATGTGTAATCACATTCTTGGTATGCGCATTAAGCGCGACAGGCATTAGGGACTACTCTACCTCTCACAAAGGGAGTACATTCATAAAGTCCTTGAGCGTTTCCACATGCACGATGTCAAGCCTATTAGCTGTCCATTACCTTCTTATGTGAGGGTTTTATAGGTTGATTGTCTGCAGACATATGAGCAGATGGCCAAGATCCCTTATGCATCAACCGTGGGCAGTTTGATGTATGCCATGATAGCCACTCATCCAGATATTGCCTTTGCAATTAGTGTTATGGCACGCTATATGGCTACACTTGGTAAGAAACATTGAGACGTCGTGACGGGTATCATGAGATACCTGAAGGGCATAGCAAATATGTGTATTTGCTATGGCAACCAAGATACAGGAGTTCTAGGGTACACAGACTCCGATTATACAGGACAATGCAGATAGTAGGAAGTCCACTTTTGGCTATGTATTCACCTATGCTGGAGGTGTTGTCTCTTGGATGTCCATGGTTCAGAAGTATACAGCTCTCTCTACCACTGAGACCGAGTATGTTGCAGCCACTGAGGCTTGCAAGGAGGCCATATGGTTGGGCCGTTTGGTTCATGATCTTTGGATTGATTCTATACCTATGCTGCATTCAGATTCTATGAGTGATATTCAACTAGCCAAGAATCCAACCTTCCATGCGAAGATGAAACACATTGAGGTGAGGTATCACTTCATACAGTCCATTGACCTTGTCAAGCTCTCCACTGAGAAAAATCCTGCAGATCTACTCACAAAAAGCCTCACTACTGAGCGCTTTGCCTTCCTTAGGAGATTGATGGGCATTGGATGAGATGACATTTTTCCTCATCCTGTTGTACATGTGTACATTGTACTATCTTTTCTTTTTCTTTTCACTCCTCACTGGGACAGATTCACCTTTAAGTGGGAGGTTGTTGGGGGTAAAGGCGCCTTTGCCTAGCCACCCATGTATTACTACACTAACAGTACTACCTGCCACTACACACTGTAGATGGCAAGCACCCGTCACTGTCACTTTATTCTTTATTCTTTTAGTGATAGTTTGAATACAGGATCACACATTTTGTGACTATTGGAGTTCCCATTTTCTCTCTCTCTCTATTTCTTGCTCTTGCTCTCTTACCATAGCTCTTTTGAGCAAGCTTCAATCCTTCTCACCTTTCATCACCATGTAAGGGCCACATGAAAGAGAGACCAAGAATTGCAAGTTGTGGGACTCGATGAACTAGACTCCTCCAAGCCACTATAATCCATATCTATGGAGCCACTTGAAATCATGTCTTCCATACCAATTTATGAAAAATCATTGGATTTGATGAGCCAAAGGTTAATGCAAGTGACATGCATTAAGGTCCACAAAGAAGTAGTGGAGATAGCACCTAGAAATGCAAGAACTTTACACAAAAATGATCCATGCATTGCAAGTTTCCCACTTGGAAGGTGTTCAACTATCCTCTTGACCTTTGGGGATGTGTAAAATAATTAAAGGATCGTGAAGAATCAATAAGAGGATAATGTGAAAGAATAGAAAATTTAGAGATGGCCTTTGACTTCAAGATTTCACAAGAAGCAAGTTTCCAAATGGCTCTAGCCTTGAGCATAGTACAAAAGGCCAAGAGAAAGCATTGCCAGAAAAGACGAGGAGAGCAACAAGACAAGGATGTAATGTGGCAAGCTTGTGAGCTTCAAAAAGATAATCTCAAAAGTGAATAGCTCACATCAAATCCCTGAGACATTTAGAATTATCGATCAGAGTGGTAGTACACGGTATTAAAGTCTAATAACATTGCAAGGACAAAATTTTATTACTCACATCCTCATGAAAGGGTTGATGTGTTTCATTGTCCTCGTCTCGAGTGACACAAACTCTATGATGTGCATGCCACAACCAGTAGAATTTTCCAAAGTTTCCCAATGTTAGTGCTCCAAAATAGATAAGAAATTATACATGTTTCAACCATGAGATCTTTGACCCTCCTGCAAGACATTCCTCGAGAGCCTTATTAACTACCCTAGGCTCACCTTCATAACTATCCGCAACTACCCTTAGCTCTTGGCCAAGTTACTCTAGCAAGTGCCAATGCTATATAAGGATGGATTGTTGTCTTTATTATTTAATGTCAATACCGGAATAGATAGAGTTGCTATGGTTTGGCTACTCATACATGTCAAACTCTTTCTATCATATTATGCAGCATTACTACAAGACAAGGTTGATAATCACTTCATCTATAATACCTATCATTTTTACCGAGAGTCCTCTATTCAACTAGGAGAAGAGATAAAAGATTGTATTCTTAGTAAGGGATGTCTCATGCACTACCTAAAGCCACTTTCAAAAGAGTAAGGAGAGAGAGAGAGAGAGAGGGGGGGGGAAGGAAAGAAAATATAAGAATAAAAGAGAGAAAAGACTCCAACTTTGTTAGGTACATCACACATTCATTACATCTGAGGGTCCTCAAGTTAGGTGCATTTTGGTGGCCTTAGTCACGACTAGCTCTGGTTCTAATTCCCTAGTTACTTCTCCCATAGCACAAGTTTAGGGCACATCAAGGGTAGGATATCTAGGACTTACTTGGAGGACTTGTCACCTTAAGGTTTACACCACATAATAAAACCTAAAAGACACATCCCTAGGGAGAGCACTTTGATTATAGGTTTATTGAAGATAGAAGGAACATTTAACAACATCAATGGTTATTCATATTTTGGAATGACCCTTCATCTAGCTCATCAAGTTACCATCACTAGTGCTAGAACAATAACCCTACCACATCATTAAGAACTACTAGCACTCCTTTAACATGACCATCACTTCACAACCATCCCTTGCATGACGCCCCATGATGCTACATGACAAGGAACTGGAACTTGTTTAAAAGGGGGATAATGCTAACCTTGAGAAGGGAGGAAGCCCTGAGTGGAAGCACGTGAGCGGAAGTAAAAGCTACAGTGGAGGAGGCAAGAGAGCAAGAGTAAGAGACACAAGATGTGAGAACTCCAACAATCACAATCTGCGACTAGCTTTTACTTATGCAAAGCGAGCTTTTGGAGCGAGCTTTTTTGGCAACCTCAAGTTTTATTCCATATAGTCCACTTGGTTATCTTTTTCTCTTTGGCATATATCAAGCACCAATGCTGCTCCTCCATTGCTACTTCCACCACCACCAATACCACCACATCTTACTCTCCCCCTCCTCATTAGAGCCACAACCAATTCTCCTCTCTCTCCTCATATATTGGGGACCAACCACCAACATCTCACTCCCCTTCAATAACATTACCACCACTAGCACCGCCACTACACCACCACATCTTACTCTCCTCCTCCTCATCAAAACCACAATTGATTCTCTCTCTCTCTCTCTCTCTCTCTCTCTCTCTCTCTCTCTCTCTCATATCTTGGAGACCCACAACATACATCTCCCTCTCCTCCTCCCCCTCAATAACACCCTCTCTCTCTCTCTCACCTCCAGCTCTCTCTCTCTCTCTCTCTCTCTCTCTCTCTCTCTCTCTCTCTCTCTCTCACACACACACATATCTTGGAGACCCACAACATACATCTCCCTCTCCTCCTCCCCCTCAATAACACCCTCTCTCTCTCTCTCTCTCTCTCTCTCTCTCTCTCTCTCTCTCTCTCTCTCTCTCTCTCTCTAACAATGAATTAGTAGTTCTCTCTCAACTTATTTACATCACTAGATTAATCTTATGCGCTTATCTTTGATAATATTATCACAATGTTAATAGTTCAATTATGCATGCATATGAGATATCACACTACATATACATTCACATCCCCCCTCTCTTCTTTGCACATATTTTATAATTACATCTTGATGTGTTAGTATTTTAGTTATGCACACACGAACAAACTATAGACACATATCCACTTACACTTGCACATTGCTCTCTCTCTTTCTCATTTGATTAGGCTTACATATAGATTGAAGTTATGCATTCCTTTACAATAGACCCTTGCAAGTAATTGCTTCACAATCTTCATAAAATATAGCTCTATACTACTTCATTACTTGTAGCCGTTATTCCTTTCAAGAACTCTTCATTTTAAACTCCAAACTTCAACAATCAAATGTTTTAATATATTGATATACTTCACATTATACTACATGAACTTACTACAAAAACTATAAAAAAATTTCTAAATCCGCAAATGCATTTGCAAGTTAGTGAACTACTATATACAAAGCAAATGAACATATTTATTGCAAACATTAAATATCAATCCAGCTCCATTGCAGGAGGGTGAAATGGGTGTTCTCTAACAAACTCCTAAACTCCCCCGTGAAAACTTACTAGCTCACTCAAACATGGCAGCATGTATTTCAAGAGAATGGTATTCAAGGGATTTTCCTCAATCAAATAGGAAAGCATCTATTTGAAGAGGATGGTATCCATGGGATTTCTTGAAATGTAAATGGATACGTAAAGGAATTAGGTGGGTTACATTGCATCTTCTTTATGCTATCATCCACTAATAATATCATTGAATGACTAAAGTGTGGCCAATTAATATCATCAAAACATTTTAGAAATTGTGGCTTCACCATGACTCCTTACCAAAGAATGAGTTACGAGAACAAATGCACCACAGGTATCACTTTCCTATGATCAGCCATATTCTCTTTTGAAGAAGACATAAAAGTGTGACATATTCTAAAGAATACATTTGGAATTACCTACCAAGAATTTGGATCCTTACGTCTCTTGCACCTTTTTTTCTTCGAGTATTTTTTGTATAATGCCTTCTTGTTGGAGGAAAATTCACCTTTACGTAGTCAAGGAAGATATGACATCTCCGGTACACCTCCTTGTTCCACTGTTGCTCAATCTGGTGATCCTTATATATGAGCTTCTCCTTCTTCAGGTGCACCTAATCCCTATATTTCATTGGCAAAGTTTGCAACATCCCCTTCTCCAATTGCGTATACATTAACCTACCATTCATAGTTGTATTACATATAGAGAACACATCGACAAGATATCCTTGTAAATATACTTCTATAGAAGGATACCAAGTTATCCTTGTAGAGAAGTCTCCATACTACTAACTTGTATGACTTCTGAGACTCAAAATCGTCATCTGGTTTGAAATTCTCTTTATCTCCTATGTGAACTAGAATAACAAATCTTTGTCCACGTGAATGTTATAGTAATCTCCTCATTGAGAGAGAGAGAGAGAGAGAGAGACACACACACACACACACACACAAATTATGTGATTTTATCATCATCTCTCTAAGGGGATGTGAATGTAGAAGTAACCTTGGTAATAAACACATACACAATTAATCCATTTCAATTAACTAACAAAAGAAAGTAAACATGCAACCGCAAAAGCGACTATCAATACACTTTATCAAAGGCATGGTTTGATTTCAAAACTAAATGTATTGCATACATTCAATGTACGCAATATATCAAATCTAAATATACCAACCATCATTGGACTATCAAATCTGCTCCATGTAAATATCAAGAAAGAGACATCACGCCATACACACTCAATACATTTTACTCAAATACGCTTTGTTATATCAAAAGTGTTACACATCTTAGCACATTCCACGTAGGCTTTACAAAAAGGAAGCATATATTATCATAAAAAGTGCTAGCCCATGCACTTTAAAATATGCAAGACAATCCAAACCTATAAGTTCCAACCTAAGCAATTCTTGCATTATACAAAGAGATCCTTCCACAACACATCCATTACACATATAGTCTCCTCAGATGAGACCGTTCATCTGACGGCTCAATTGTTGCAACAAAGCATTAAACCTACTAACATTCATTTGAAACTACAAGAACGGGTACAGACAACCCCTCTGGCAGATCACAAGTTCAAGGTCATCTCCAAGCCCCCAAACTGAAGCCCACATATCATTCACCAATAGATTCATTAATATGCTTGTCTCAGAAATAATTGCTAAAAGTACCCTTACTTCACCACCCAGATCAGTCGACACTTGTTGGAGAACACCCTGGGTGTGCTTTGTCTCGCACACAACACCATACAGACCTTTAGCCTGTTCATGTAACTCCATTGAGTACATGGCAAGTGCACTGTCAACACGCGCACATAAACTTGTCTGCATTTCCATCAACTCATTCATCTTGGCCTCAAGTTTTTTAAAGTCCGAAGCACCTAAAGTAGCCCTCGTGTTTCTTCGAATCTTTGTAGCTCTTGTACATTTAGCAACATGCATCTCTTGTCCCCTTGCCACCTCTTTCATTTTTCGCACATTCATCCTATTAGAGCCCATACGTTGGCTGCAATGAAACATATAAACAATCATCTCCAAAAATATATATAGTAACACTTTGATGCAATCACAATTAAAGAAGCTATCTTCCATACCCATGCAAATAGCTTCAAGTTGGCAAGCGTCGAAGAGATGATGTCGTTGCCATTTTGTTTAATTCAACTGAATCCATTACATTTAATGGAGTCGAAAGCACTACATCGAGAATATCTCCTATGGCTTCGGTTTGTTCCATGGCTACACCAAACTTCAAAGAGAACATAAAAGTCTCACAACAAACAAATCTCAAAGCTATTTGCACACCAAACGTCAAGACATAAGTGATAGACACATTCGCAACCACAAACCCTAAATGCATGAAAGAATATATGTACGCTACGCATGAGTGCTATCATGCACACGTGGCACTCACCAAGTACCAGCCACACATTGCTAAAGGCCCTGCCAATGGATCTTCATTCATGTACATCCGCACAATCTTCTTGAGAGAAAAGAACATGTCCTATATAGGAAGGTGTCCCCAGTCTCGAAATACTTATTGGTGCCAATCCATAGGACACACAATAACTTACCAACTCACATTCGCAACCACAAACCCTAAATGCATGAAAGAATATATGTACGCTACACATGGGTGCTATCGTGCACACATGGCACTCACAAAGTACCAACCACGCATTGCCTAAAGGCCCTGTCAATGGATCTTCATTCACATACATTTGCACAATCCTGAGATAAAAGAACATGTCCTATATAGAAAGGTGTCCCCAGTCTCGAAATACTTATTGGTGTCAATCCCATAGGACACACAATAACTTACCAACTCACATTCACAACCACAAATCCCAAATGCATGAAAGAACACATAAGCCACCTAAGTATGAGAGAGAGAGAGAGAGAGAGAGAGAGTGTGTGTGTGTGTGTGTGTGTGTGTGAGTGAGTGAGTGAGTGAGTGAGTGAGTGAGTGAGTGAGGCATATGTACCCTAATTGCAAAACCAAACTATACAAAACATCCCAACATATCAAAGCTGCAATCATTCTATATATCTAATCCAATCTAAGTTACAAAAGTACATTAGCAAAATTACTTAGTAATTGAGAGAGAAACATAGAGAAATAGAGAGAAAGAGGGACTATTAAAATGGTTTAAAAGTAGTTTTATAATTTGCAAGACGCATATGATGTGTTTCAAAATGAAGATTTTCATCAAACAATTCATTTAAGAAGTCTTATAGGAATTACATATACCAAGAAAACCACAGCAAAGAAGCACTGGTTAACATTGCCAAAAAACTATTGTGAACCACTCTTCAAAGATGCAATGTTCTCTAGTGCATATCAAGGGCAATGATCTCCAGTGCCAGAAGATGAGCCTGCACGGTGATTCATCTGCGTTAACATTGCTAAAAATCTATTAAGATAAACTTTCAAAGAAGTAAGTTGCACATCAAGAGCAATGTTCTCCGGTGCAACTAAGCTCTTGTTCTTGTGTGTGATCAACTCACATACTCCATCCTCTATACGATCTGCACTATTAAGAATATATTTCAACTTCTCCTCTTGATCGTTCGAAGATCCAGCATGCGGCCACCAATTCTTCTGGATATATTTATAAATGTCACCTATATAACCCCTGATCTCTTCTAACTTGCCCTGTATCGTTACTCCATCAGCAAGGTGCCCTTCATATTTCTCTTCCAACATTCTCTCAATCCTTTGTAGACGGTCACCAATGTTCTCAAAAATTGAAATCGAAGCTTTTTGACGTCGAAATAGTGTCTTCACTTGCTTTTCAATCCCATCCAAGCGACGAATAAACGTCAAGGAACCAACGGAACTATCATGCCCTGCAACATGCTTAAGTGCACGACGAACAGCCTTCTTCCTTGTGACCTCCTTTATTTTGCGTACATTCATTTGCACGTTAGGAGTGCACTGTATAATATCTTCTACAGACATATTCTTGTTTGTTGTAGAAGCCTCCATACTAGACAAAAAGCACGCGTTAGCCTTGAGGGATATATAAAATATTCTCGAAATTTAGAAACAGCAAAAACTCCCATGTCTAATACTGCCAAAGTTCAACTAACCCTCTCTCTTTGCTTCTCCCTCTCCCTCTCCCTCTCTATACACCTAACCAACCAACCAATGCACTAACTAACCAACCTCTAAACTAAAGTAACCTACCAACTAAACTAACTAAACCAAGTAAGGTAAGCAACTAATCTAAGGTAAAACCTACTAACTAACTAACCCATAACACATATATAAACTTTAAAAAAAACAAACTAAATAAAATAACTAAATAAACTAAATAACTAACTAAATAAACTAACTAAACTAAATAAACAACCAAAACTAACTAAACTAATTAACCACAAACTAACTAAATTAAACTCTCTCTCTCTCTCTCTCTCTCTCTCTCTCTCTCTCTCTCTCTCTCTCTCTCTCTCTCTCTCTCAAGTAAACTAACCAATCAATCTAACTAAACTATTCGATAGATAATAAACAAAAATAATTTAAACTAACTAATCTAATAAGCTAACGTATCTAACCAAACTAACCCTAAACTATATCTAAAGTAACTACGAACTTACTATTTAACTTATCTAATCAACTAACTAACTAAACTAAATAACCACAAACTAACCAAATTAACTAACTAAATAACTAAATAAACTAAATAACTAACTAAATAAACTAACTAAACTAAATAAACAACCAAAACTAACTAAACTAACTAACCACAAACTAACTAAACTAATCTCTCTCTCTCTCTCTCTCTCTCTCTCTCTCTCTCTCTCTCTCTCTCTCTCTCTCTCTCTCTCTCTCTCTCTCTCTCTCAAAACTAAATAAACACGACCATAAACAAAACTAACTAACTAAACTAAAGTTAACTAACGAACCAAACTAAACTAACCAATCAATCTAACTAAATTATTCGATAGATAATAAACAAAAATAATTTAAACTAACTAATCTAATAAGCTAATGTATCTAACCAAACTAACTAACAGTAAAAATTTTACTAAAGTAAACCAACAAAACTAACAACCTTTTTAACTAGCTAACTTACTATTTAAACCAATAAATACATCAAAACAAATTTAAAACCTGAGAGAGAGAATGAGAGAGATCACCGACCTGAATACTGGCTAGACAACCAATCCTCACAAACAAAGTGCACCGAATAAACCAAAATACCAATAAATTAAACCATACCAAGCAAACCAACTCTCTCTCTCTCTCTCTCTCTCTCTCTCTCTCTCTCTCTCTCTCTCTCTCTCTCTCTCTCTCTCTCTCTCTCTCTCTCTCATAACACAATCTAAAGTAACTAAGCAACCCATAACACATATATAAACTAAAACAAAAAAACAAACTAACCCTAAACTGACACACAATCTAAAGTAACTAAGCAACCCATAACACATATATACACTAAAACAAAAAAACAAACTAACCCTAAACTAACACACAATCTAAAGTAACTAAGCAACTAATCTAAGGTAAAACCTACTAACTAACTAACCCATAACACATATATAAACTAAAACAAAAAAACAAACTAACCCTAAACTATATCTAAAGTAACTAACACACAATCTAAAGTAACTACTAACTAAATAACTAAATCCATATATAATACACAAAAATAATTTAAACTAACTTATCTAATCAACTAACTAAACTAAATAGCCATAAACTAAATGAACTAAATAACTAACTAAATAACTAAATAGCTAACTAAATAAACAACCAAAACTAATTAAATAACTAAATAAAATAAATAACTAACTAAATAAACTAAATAAAATAACTAAATAACTAACTAACTAAACTAAATAAACAACCAAAACTAACTAAACTAACTAACCACAAACTAACTAAACTAATCTCTCTCTCTCTCTCTCTCTCTCTCTCTCTCTCTCTCTCTCTCTCTCTCTCTCTCTCTCTCTCTCTCTCTCTCTCTCTCTCTCTCTCTCTCTCTCTCAAGTAAACTAACCAATCGATCTAACTAAACTATTCGATAGATAATAAACAAAAATAATTTAAACTAACTTATCTAATCAACTAAACTAACTAACTAAATAACTAAATAAACTAAATAAACTAAATAGCTAACTAAATAAACAACCAAAACTAACTAAATAAAATAACTAAATAAACTAAATAACTAAATATAACTAAATAAAATAACTAAATAGGCTAAATAACTAACTAAACTAAATAAACAACCAAAACTAACTAAACTAACTAACCACAAACTAACCCTAAACTATATCCATATATAACACACAATCTAAAGTAACTAAGCAACCCATAACACATATATACACTAAAACAAAAAAACAAACTAACCCTAAACTAACACACAATCTAAAGTAACTAAGCAACTAATCTAAGGTAAAATCTACTAACTAACTAACCCATAACACATATATAAACTAAAACAAAAAAACAAACTAACCCTAAACTATATCTAAAGTAACTAACACACAATCTAAAGTAACTACTAACTAAATAACTAAATCCATATATAGCACACAAAAATAATTTAAATTAGCTTATCTAATCAACTAACTAAATAACTAAATAAACAACCAAAACTAACTAACCACAAATCTAACCAAACTAACTAACAACCTATTTAACTAACTAGCTTACTATATTTAACTAACTAACTTACTATTTAAACCAATAAATACATCAAAACAAATTTACAACCTGAGAGAGAGAGAGAGAGAGAGAGAGAGAGAGAGAGATCACTGACCTGAAATACCAATTCTCACAAACAAACTGCACAAAATAAACCAAAATACCAATGAATTAAACCATACCAAGCAAACCAAGAGAGAGAGAGAGAGAGAGAGAGAGATCACTGACCTGAAATACCAATCCTCACAAACAAACTGCACAAAATAAACCAAAATACCAATGAATTAAACCATACCAGGCAAACCAACCTCTCTCTCTCTCTCTCTCTCTCTCTCTCTCTCTCTCTCTAAACTAAAACTAAAACAAACAAACATATATAAACTAAAACAAAAAAACAAACTAACCCTAAACTATATCTAAAGTAACTAACACACAATCTAAAGTAACTACTAACTTACTATTTAACTTATCTAATCAACTAACTAAATAAACTAACTAAACTAAATAACCACAAACAACCAAAACTAACTAAATAACTAAATAAACTAAAAATAAATTAACTAAACTAAATAAACAACCAAAACTAACTAAACTAATTAACCACAAACTAACCAAAACTTATCTAATCAACTAACTAAACAACCAAAACTAACTAAATAACTATATAAAATAACTAAATAAACTAACTAAGCTAACTAACCACAAACAAGCAAAACTAAACTCTCTCTCTCTCTCTCTCTCTCTCTCTCTCTCTCTCTCTCTCTCTCTCTCTCTCTCTCTCTCTCTCTCTCTCTCTCTCTCTCTCTCTCAAGTAACTAATACATATAAACTAAAACAAATAAACACACACAATCTAAAGTAACTAAGCAACTAACTAAATAAACTAAACTAATCAACTAACTAAACTAAGCAACCAAAACTAATTAAATAAACTAAACAAAGTAACTAAACTAACTAGACACAAACTAACTAAACTAAACTAAACTCTCTCTCTCTCTCTCTCTCTCTCTCTCTCTCTCTCTCTCTCTCTCTCTCTCTCTACCATCCCATTCATATTAATGTTAATGTTAATGGGTCTCTCTCTCTTTCTCTCTCTAATGTTAATCTCTCTCTCTCTCTCTCTCTCTCTCTCTCTCTCTCTCTCTCTCTCTCTCTCTCTCTCTCTCTCTCTCTCTCTCTCTCTCTCTCTCTCTCTCTCTCTCTCTCTCTCTCTCTCTCTCTCTCTCTGCTTAATGCCTCTTCGTGAATGCAGCAAAGGAGCTTAATGCCTCTTAGTGAGCTTGTAAGTCATATAACTAACTAAATATAACTAAATAAAATAACTAACTAAATATAACTAAATAAAATAATGTCTCTCTCTCTCTCTCAGGTCTGTCGTCAGA